>NC_058034.1:10602949-10902949 GCF_019176455.1 Solea senegalensis | reverse complement strand
TCAAGTTTGTGAGTAGTTTGGGAGTTTCTAACCATGGTCCATTTGAAACTTGGCTGATAAAAAAAAGTTTCAAAGAGACTAAGGGGAAATGTGCTGTTTTTCATGCAGTTTGGAAATAGTAGTATTTGAGAGTTAAACGCAACTTGCCTATAAAATAACTCTGCACAACTGACAAGTTATCTGACATTTTCTTTACTAATGGAACTTTATCGGGAATCTGATGCAATATATCACTAATTGTTGTGTGAGAATGAATAAAAAAAAACCTCCAGGAGTAACAATTACAAATGCCACGCATATCGCTGGAGATGTTTTTTCACCAGAGCACTTTGCGGTTGATTCGTGCCTCAACAGTCAAAGTAATTTGCTGAAGAGATGCTGTGATGTGATGAAACTTTTCACCTCTGAAACCACTTTTGTTCATCTCAGTAGCGTGATTAATCTTCCATCGGCCTCTATAAAGGAGTCTCTGTGGTGTATGAAGAGTGTGTGTGAATCCAGTGTGTGCTGAGGGCCAAATGGTCAGTCAGAGTAAGAGGAGACTTAGGCTGGCACACTGATTCCATGCCAAGACAAGCTATCAGGCTAAATAGACAAGCCCCTTGACAAACTGCTCCATACTCTGCTCTGCCAAGTCTTATGGCAAACTGAGGATAGCTTAATGGAAACCATGGTTTAAACCTGAACCTCACTGTTTTTCTTTCTCCATTTCTCCATTTTATATGAACATGATGAATGAAATCCAATTAAATATTGAACAAATGTCAGAAACGTACCTTTTAGAATCATCCAAAATTCACATATGTAAAACGTTTCTTCAATAACTTTTATTACAGGAAATAAGTATTTTCCTGTGTTTAACAACCGTGTCATTCATTATTTTACTATGTTAGCATTTTCCCTTGATATCTTTACACAACTACTGGTCATTTAAATCACACTCCTTGTTAGGCACTCTTAACCATGTAATTCATCATAGTAGTATCTAAAATCACTTGTCATGTAGCTCAGTCAGCCTTGAATTTGTGAAATGTCTATTTCTCATCTGCAAATACAAGTGTGTGATGTAAGAAGTATAGATGTCTACTTTTGAATGAATGTGAAACCGAACATCTACAGTGTATCCTTTGCATGATCTCTGTGTCAAGTCCTGCATCCCCTACACGAAGAGTTTGTCAAAGCAAGTGGCGCAGTAAGGTTTCCCCTTCTGCTCCTTGAAGATGCCTTGGCTGAGCTGCCGCAGACAGAAGGCGCACACAAAGTGCTCAGGGTGAAACTTGCGATTGAGAGCGGAGATGCAGCGGCCTGTGATGCCCACACCGCAGCCGCCGCACAGAGTGCCTTGCCTGGAATGGAAGTGCACCGAGCAGAGAGGTCGACCGTCCAACTCCATAAAGCAGCCATTGGTGAAAGGCTGCAGGCAGTCCTGGATATCAAGACAGAAGAGGAGGACGGTGAAGTTTAAAGGCAGGAGGGAGTATAAAGAGAGGTAGAAAGCACAGAGATGGTAACATGGAGCATTGTTTCTGTTTTTAAATTATAATACCAGTAACTTTTGTTGAGGTTTTGCTTGTCGATCAAATATTATACCAAATGCTTTACTGACGTAACCATCACAGCCACACAGGAATTGAACCATCAAATCTTCCCATAAGTGGACAACCCACACTATCTCTGAATCCACAGACACAAATCACCATAATGTGAGACTCTTTTAAAACAAATAGGAACCTGGGAAGGTACAAAAGCAAAAGCAATATTTTTGAAATAAGGTGTATTTAGACATTCTGTGTCACAGAGATGCACATTTGCTGTCACGGATTTGTAATGTGCTGGAAAGAGAAAGCTAAACAAATTTGAATTATAGCAGTGTTACTATAAACAATCCATTAATAACAGCTACAGTGAATGCATTCGTGCAGCAGGGAGGATGCACAGGTGTAACTGGTAATGGCCAAGTTCCCTTCCTGTGTCTCAGCAAGCCACCACACTGAGCCAGCATTACTTTCATGA
The DNA here is from genome assembly GCF_019176455.1 of Solea senegalensis. Taxonomy (NCBI): domain Eukaryota; kingdom Metazoa; phylum Chordata; class Actinopteri; order Pleuronectiformes; family Soleidae; genus Solea; species Solea senegalensis. The sequence goes on along the minus strand of NC_058034.1, from coordinate 10,900,936 downwards.
TTAACACATGTGTTCAATTAAAAACAAAAAAAAGAAAAGAAAAGAAAAAATGATGACGTCTGTTTTACTCAGTGCTGATGGCAACTGTTCCTTAAACTTTACCAACACAAAGCTATAGTATGTTTATGTTTGTCTGTCTCTCAGTCATCCAGGTCAATGTATCTTCAGGATTATATATAATGACAAACTCAAGCAAGTCCATCTATATCTACCCAATGTAATGTGTTGATGAAATCAAAATGATAAGTAGTCGAATGTTACCAAGTTTGGATGAATGATGTCTGATCGATGAGAATCACTCTACAGTTTACTGGACAAGCTGTAGCAACAGCTCATTCATGACCAAAATTAACTTAACTTAAGGTACTAAACTGGACAAATTCATAATCAATTATTTGGTTAAAGATACTCGGCCACTTGGGAGTTTCTTCTTTGGGAAATATTTGACGTCCACAAACACTCACTTAGATAAAGTGAAGCCCTGCTATGTATAATGATGTTTAAGTTCTGTGTAAATGGTGAGCCATGTAACTGGCAGATATTACGAGATAACAGTTCATTATGTTAAGGTTTGTGGATTTGTGGTATTTTTGGGGATACAAAACTTGACATCACCGTAACATCAAATTTTAAAGAAATTTACCTTTAAAATTTGTTTGAGTAAAGAAGAAGTAAAGCAGAAAACAGAGCCTTTTTTTTTAACCAGATGCCAAATGCAGAAGTGGGTTTGAAGAGAACGTAAAAGATACCCACACTGAGAAATATGGTTTCCTTGATTTATTTGCATTCATCAGGCATACGGTTTTCATCAGGTTTGTGGACAAAATGTTGCAAATAAAGCTAACGTGTGGGTATCATTCTCATTTCTTGTCAGGCGTGTGTGCAATTCATAGCTGTGTGTGTGGTCCGGGCTATGAGGCTTACTGCACAGACGAAGCACTCTGGATGCCAGGTGCCATTGGCTGCAGTCAGGTAGTTCTCCTTCACTGACTCACCACAGCCAGAGCACTTGGGAGCAAAGAGGCAGTAGAAGTCCTTGTGACAATATGGCTTCCCATCTTTCTCTAGGAAACCTAGGACGAGTATGAGATACGTGCAAAACATTGAAAGCAACAAAATATTAAATCATTTGAAAATGCTTGTTGAAGTTGTGGGTTCCTGAGGAGAAAAACTAATCTACAAGCCCGTAACCTTCAGGTCCAAATAGGCCTCCACAGTATGTGCAGAAGAAGTGCTCGGGATGCCAAGTCTGGTCCAGCGCTGTCAAGATGTTCTGGTTAACCAAACAGACGTATAAATATTATTTCTTGCTTTTACATCACTTTGAGATTAGTAAGACTCTTCTCATTTCACAGATGTCAGACAGCACAAACATGTGAATTGTAAAACACAGAGTCAATCAAAAGAGAAGTTTTGCATTACGTTCTGATTTATGGCTTTGGTCTGCTACAAAGTCTAAGCCCCGTCTGCAGAACCCAGTATGGTTTTGTGCTTTATTTATTAATTTGATATGTGGATACATCTAGGAAAATGAATTATGTACCGCTTTTAGTGTTTCGTTTTTTGTCATCATCCAATCTTCAAAAGAATATTGTGTAAATTGAAGGATGTAATATATGACAGAATAAATTAAGAACAGCTCAACTTTAACTGGTGATCCATTTGGGTTTCAAATGGACATTTTGTGCTGCCAGATATTCACCACTTAATTCATACAACCATAAAAGGCTGTAACACACATTTTGGTCAATGGCTGTACTTAAAATGTGGAGATTTCTTTAACATGTTGTTTTTATTAGTCGTTCTCTCTATAACCATAGGATCATATGTCGATCAATCTTTTCTCACCTGTAAAATGGGTCCTTTGCAATACGAACAGCGAGGTGAGAAGAGGTGCTGATAGTCTTTGTCACAGTACGGTTGCCCGTCTCGCTCAAAGAAGCCTGTGGTGATCAGCTCTGTTTTACAAACCACACACACAAAGTGCTCCGGGTGCCACACTTCACCCAGTGCAGTGATCATCTGGAGAGAGGAAAGAACATGGAAGAACAACCAGTTTTTACCTGTTCGATCATGTTAAATTGAATCACTTAACCTCTCAAATCTCACTCTTGTCCTGTCCTAAAATATTTATTTCAGTGACTTACTGTACCTTTCCCACAATGCATTTGTTGCAGGAGGCACAGTGGCCCTTGACTGTGGTGCGTACTCCAATCCTCTCCAGGTCAGAACTCAGTCCTCCCAGCAGGTCATCTATAGTATCAGTTTTTGTGCTTCTGGTCGAGGTCTCTGCATCAGAACCTGCTTTGCTGCTGCTCTTGTTGTTCTCTTGTTGTCCCTCATTTGCTTTCCTTTTTATGGACTGCTTTTGTGTAAGTGGTGGAGGGGTTGCTGAAGCTGTTGGATCCTAAATCATTAACACAAATAATCACACACATCTTTTGTTTTTAGCAGTTTAGTTGACAATCAATTTTTACAGGGTCAATTCCACCTCTCAAGGCTGAGTTGTGTTAAGATTAGTACAATGCTGCCCTCTGTTGTTCAGTCTGGTTAATTCCACTCAGCTGAATATTTAACCCACCGTTGTACGATTTTCTATTTTGAAATGTCTTCATGAAAATGCAAAAATACACTTCTCATTGACATAAAAAAATTAAAAATAAATCAGTTTCTATACTGACCTCTCTTTCCACCAGACCCATCAGATCTTGCAAAACAGTGTCCATCTCCTTAGTGGGAGAGTCTGGGTTCGAGAAAGCTGCCACGGAAGATGGAAGATCACTGAACCCAAAGAGAGAAAATTTGAACTTGAGAGCATAATGCCTCACATTCTAAAGTTAAATGCCAATAAAACCAACTAAGTAATCCTAACTTGCTAATCTGTCAATCTGTTTAATGTAAACTGGTTTAAAAGTGACACAAGTGAAAAGAAAAGTGTTAAAATTTAGTTTTTCTTATTGTATTTAATGCAATGAAAATAACAGTTTCTGTTCTAAACTATTGTATTATTAACTTATAATTGAAATCAGGGTTCAGAAAGGAAACTGATTCCAGTAAGGTGGTTCACCTGTAGACATTTGAGTCAGCTGAGCCTTTTTCTTTCATGTTAAGTACAGAATAGTCTGCAGCTGGCACCTGTGGACATACCATCAACACTCAGTTGACACAGAGTTGTTGCAATCATGTGCAAAGAGCAGATGTTGACTCATTTTGGTGACAACTGAAAAAAGCCAAAGGTAATGATCCTGCTCGTTATGAAACAACAAGATTATAACCGTTGTGCTTTTGTAGTCACCTCTCTTTTGGCTGCATCATCCGTGCTGTTTTCCTTGACACTCTTTGAAGCAGCTGCCTCCAGTGCAAGCTCCTGCAACAGCAGATCTGTAACCAGATACAGGCAACGCATTAACACTAGCACTACATTAACTTAACACTCTTACAAAGGCGTGCAGGCATATGCTGTACAGTATACAGACAACCACCAAAACCTTTATTTCAGGTTTACTATGCAAGAGGAAGTTCAGCACTGAGTGACACATCGTGCACCTTGATATGAAGATCAAGACCTGAGGTTACTTCATGCGACTCCGCTTCCTCAGGAAGTGATGGTGGTTTAAGCATGTTGCAGAAGCGAAACTTGAAAAAATGTTGTAAAAATCCAATTAAATGAAAAATGTGTTTTTAAGGATAAAGTCCTTTTTGAGGAAATTAACAACATGGCTGTTTGAAAATAAAAATTAAATTGTCAGCTTTAAGTACCATTTGAAAATCTCTTATTCATCACAATAGAGTGCACAGTATATACAGACAGATACGACACTGGGATCTTATTACACAAACTGTTCTTAATTTCATATGTAGTTTACAACTCATTTGTAAATAATAGCACACCACACTAATGAAAAAACAAGAATGATGTTAACCAATCAGGTTGAGGAGAATGAACAGAGTGAAAGAAAGTTGCCTTACCAAGCTCATCCATGTTGCGTCTTCCTGCTCTCAGCACAAAAGCAACTTGAAAGTGAGTTGAGTGTACAGATATTTTTTTTTCATGCGTCTGTTTTTCTGGGGTTTTTTTTTCTAGTAGTTACTAAGGTGACCAATTTGTATTTCACACTTCACTTCTTCACTTCCTCTGACATCATTTAAGCCCATTTGTTACTTAAGCAAAGCATCAACATTTAGTGTGAGATGTTTTTGGGAGCAGGGGAAGCCATAGACTATATAAGTTGGATACTACCAGAGCAGATGTGTCTAAGTCAGAGGTCTCAAACTCGCAGCCCGTGGTCCACTTACTATGTGGCCCTCCTCTTAATATCAATTTCTAAGGATTTATTTCTGTCGTTCTTTTTATTTATTTATTTACAGACTCATTTTGCATCACAACTACATTTATCTATTGTTCCATATCAAAACAGGCACTTTTATTATGTCATTTTATTTAAATATCGGAAACAAAAAACATTATTGTGATATAATTGTGGTCCTCCTGACCAGACAAGACTGGCCCACAGGTCGTTTGAGTTTGAGACCCCTGGTGCAAGTCATGGCTGTTTCATTCTGCCATTCATGCTGTAATTTATTGTTGTGTTATATTATATTTATGTATTATGTATGTATATTTAAGTATTGAAAACTTTAGCTTCAAATAATTTGCACTAGGCAACAAAATGCACTTTAAATAAAAATAATAAATAAAAACATATATGATACAAATTTACATTGAACAATTAAACCACATTATTTATAGTAACACTGCATTTCCATGTGGCTTCAGCTGACATGTGAGAGTGTGTACGTGCGATAAAGAGTTATACATTATCGATATATATCGATTTATAGTTACGCATCCTTGGCTCACGTGCGCGAAATGTCACGCCTCTTCGACGTGAACGCGCGCGTGTGTCCTCTACTGACTGCAATGTAGAAAATAAGGAGTGAGTACGATCAATGTTATACACCGTGGAGCGAAAATTGGAATAAAAGATTATGTATTCGCTTAATACAAATAGCTTAAGTTCCAGATTTAGTTTCCACTTCGACTTTACTCACCATATGGCAGTCACTTCGGTGCGCGCACACCTGCGTTATCTCGCCCCACTTTCGTCACAACCATTTTTCTTGGGAGTAGGGGGGGGGCTTGAGCTATTTCTGTGAATTTAAAATGTACAGTTTGAAATTCTAATGTACAGTGACACGTTTTATGGTGTAAAATAATAAACAATGATAACCTTTCCTGAAATCGTGTGCAGAACAGCTTCAGTGGCTTAATTCTTAACAACTTAGAAGTAACACTGTCCCAACTGATCTGGTTTCGTCCTTTACCGGAAAGGTCTGTGTTTACAGCACAGCCTTCGCTCCACGTTAGCATCGTAGATTTGACGACCGGTACACAGGAATATATTTGTGTTTTTAACAATTAATATCATTTTAACGGTTTTTTTGAAAGTACATTCGGTTAACTGTGTGACACACAGCTGTTAGCATGGTCGATTGGATGCGTAGCGACACAGCAATGACTTGGTGGCTAACGTAGCGCTGAGGTTAGCCAGACAGGCAACTAAAGCAAACCGCAGCTAACTTGTCATCACGACAGCGGCGACTCATCCAGTCCAAACACACAGGTATTTACGGATAAATCTTTCTCTTATAACATCCTCGTCTTTACGACAGAACAACATGACACTGCTGCTGTTTTACGTCTAGCCGTCCCCTGCACACTGCCCTGCAGGTCCAGGGCAAGTGCGGACATGGGTGCGGAGAGCAGCGCTGTGAGAAGCTGCACCCTGGGGGAGCCGCTCCTCACCCTGCCCTTTGGACTCACCATGTACACGGCGGTGCTCCAGGATGGAAAGCGCGCTTCTGTGTTTGTCCATAAGCGGGACAATGAAGATAAGGTCAACAAAGCTGCCAAGGTATTTTTGCCAAACCACCTTAAACGCAGTAGTTTGACAGCAGGAGAAGTAGTAATTGCCAGAGGTGGAAAAAATAAAGTAAAGTAAAGTGAAACTACAACGAAGCTCAATTGAAATCTTACTTTTCAACAGTGGGTGAGGGTCTCTCTTGTGTAGTGTAAACGGAACAAGGGGTACACCTGTACTAATTAAAATATACAAAATACAAAATTAAACATGTGACATTTACATTTTTAGCCATGTTAATATGTTGATTTAAGTGCAGACCATCCTATAAAACAAACACTTACTAATAAACAAACACCAACTACAGTCCTACTGGAAATGTCAAAGTTGTGACTTTGAAAGAAGACCAAACTCCTCCGGTGAGTTTAGTTTGTCGTCAGCTCAACGTTCACTGCAGTAGTTTCCATTATGCTGCTCAGTAGTTGGAAAGGGAGATTTTTTTTTTAATTGATGTGATTTAAAATGTAGTGTACTGTATTTCTAACAAAACATTATCTAGTAAACGTCAAATTACAGATTTGTTCAGTTACACAAAAATAAAGTAAATATAATGTGTTACCTTCCCCCTCTGATTATTGCTGCAGTGCATGTGGCCTGCCCACATGGACTGCAAAATCATCACAGTAGCAACAGCAGTTTGTATTTGACTGACATTGCCAATTCATGTTTTTTTGCAGCTGTACAATAATGTGAATATTTTTATTTCCTCCAGCACCTGAAGACTTTGAGGCATCCCTGTTTGCTGCGCTTCCTGTCCTGCTCAGTGCAGGATGGTGGCATCCACCTGGTGACTGAGCGTGTGCAGCCCCTGGAGCTGCTGCTGGACAGTCTCTCCCCTGAGGAAATCTGCGCAGGCATCTATGACCTCCTACAGGCTCTTGTCTTTCTGCATGAACGGGTGAGCAGTAAGAAACGTGACAGAGCTGCTTGAGCAGCAGGTGGCTGCTGTAGGATTATCTTAATTCAAGGTTGTATACATTTTCCCCTAAGATAATGCGTAACACCAAACAATTTAAACATCTCTTTTTTTATTACACTGGTGTTGTTTAAGGTTTGCTGTCTGTGGTTAATGGTCGTTAGCCATTTAGTGTGACTCCTAACCTTTCCTTCTTTTCCACCAGGGCAAATCAAGCCATAACAATGTTGGCATTTCTTCTGTGTATGTCAGTGAAGACGGTCATTGGAAACTGGGAGGGATGGAGACTGTCTGCAAGTTCTCCGAAGCAACTCCTGAGGTGAGAGGTTGAATTAAAATATGTTTGTTTTTCATTTTATCTTCCTTTTTTCCTACAAATCTAACTACAGTCGAGCAGACATTTGAAAATTCTGTTTGCCTAATAAATTCAATGTTTGCTTTTGTTTTATATGCTCAGTTTCTCACAAGCATACAGAATGTGAGAGAGGCCAGCTCTGTTCCACCAGAGGAGCAGGTAAGCAGAATTCCAGCATTAGAAAAATAAAGTTATTTTTTCCTTATGTTTACAAGTTCTTATCAAACATGTTGACAGGTAGAGGGCTATAAAATTCTTACGGATAAACACGCTCATGCTCGAGACTGTTTCTCTTTTGGAATGATGGTTGAGACCCTTATCCCTCTCCTGAATGGCTATGGTGAGAAAATGTTGACTTTGTGACCTCACACCTTGCATTTCATCTGGTCAAAATGTTCCTGTTTACACGTTATGGAACCCCTTTTTCCTCCTGTTTCCAGTGTCACGCGAGTTATCCGACAGTCTGAAGAAGACCCTGCAGGCAGGTCTGCTTAACTCTGACCCTTTGTCCCGACCACCACTCAGCTCCCTGCTGACTCATGATTTTTTCAGGTGTGGTAATCATGTTTCCTTCTGTTGTTATTGTTAGACTGATGGCTGAAAATGATTTGTTTTCAAACTGTATTTGCTTTCTATGAATAGGAATGACTATCTAGAGGTGATGAATTTTCTCAAGAGCCTGACCCTGAAGACAGAAGAAGAAAAGAATGAGTTCTTTAAGTGAGAAATTACATCCTCTACTTATTTTTCGGTGCACATTTTTGTCGGTCACACTGTGTTCACACTAAGCATATTAATGTGCATGTGTCATGTTTTGTGTGTAACATCATCAGGAGTTGAAATACTACTTTCCATAAACTTAAATAAGATCATGCCTCATTTAAATAATTCAAACTGGAACCTGTTTTTTTTGTCATGGGTCTCTTTACATGTTGGTTGTGTGTCTGTAGGTTTCTTTTAGACCGGGTCCAAACTCTCCCTGAAGAGCTGACAGCTGCACGTCTTGTCCCCAAACTGCTCAATTCTCTGGTTTTTGCAGAGCCCATGGCTGTCAGAAGTTTCTTGCCTCATCTGCTAAGGCCAAAGATGGGTAAGACTATATTGAATGGACCTCTGATTCTAATAATAAGTCAAATCTTGATTCACCCTCAAAGATAAAGAAGCTGTCAAGTACAACCGTGTAAAACTGAAAGTGGATGTTGCTCATACTTTTCCTCTTCATTTCTGCCTGTCTTGATAGAGTCGAGTAGTGGTGGTAGCGGTGAGGAATGCCTGCTCTCTCTGAGCCTTTACCGTAAGCATGTGATTCCTCTGCTACTGAAGCTCTACAAAGTCAACGAGGAACATGTGCGGGTTGCACTGCTAGGTCATATCCACATCTATGCCGAGTTCTTCTCCCATGATGAGCTTAAAAATCAGATTCTGCCTCAGGTACAGTGTTTGTCAGTCTTTGGTGTGAAGACAGATACTGCTCATGCCCGTCTTAACATTACTTTAGGACCCTAAGCCTACATTGACTGGATGCTGGTAGAAACAGCAAACCCAACTAAGTGCAAAATAATGATCAATTGCTTCAATTACTAAAACCTAGTGCTAGGCAGTATACCATTTCATACCAAAAAAACAGTATTTTTTTATTTTATATCATTTTTTTCAAATTCATATCACAAGACTGATATGTAAAAATTGCAATGAGGGGGACCCTTTTAACTGCAGCACCACCCATGCAAATGGTGCTCTTAGACATGTTTATTTCAGTTATGCTTGTGAAATAAAGATGATGTGAATACTAAAATGAATGGTGGACGCTAACAAATGTTGGTATGTAATTATGTCTTGATAATGTAACATCTTTTTGTGTGTCCCCACTACAGGTTTTGTTAGGAATGAGAGACACCAATGATTCTCTGGTGGCCATGACGCTACAGAGTCTGGCGGTGCTGGTGCCACTGCTTGGAGCTCAAGTGGTGGTTGGAGGAGAGAGAACCAAGGTCTTTAAACGCACCACACCCAACTTCACCAGGTCAACAGAGGTCACCCCAGAAAGTAAGCAACACTTGGCCCAGTGTTCAGTTGTGATACGTCTTGCAGGACACATCAAACAATCATACTGTTGCCATAAATCCACAAGTTTGTCATCATTCCCTACTGTCCACTGAGCTCGGGAGAGAAGATCTTCTTGGCTATTGTGGTTATTGTTACTCTTCAGTCGTAAATATCAAACGTGTTTGATCCAAGTTGTACATGATCTTAAAATGATAGTGTACAGCTTTGTAGTTAACCTAATGTAACTTCCTGCAAGAAGAAGCCTTGCAGCAGTATTTAGTTTGATTTGTGGGCACAAAGAAACACATAGCATCAGAAATGTTGTACTACCACACTGATAGCCTTGGTTCTTGTGTAACAGGTTTTTCAAGAGGGACAGTTCAGCCTACAAGTTATTCTGTAATTAGAAATATGAATGTTGCAAACAACCAGTGTACAGTCAAGCGGGCTGCCTGAATTTAGAATGTCATATCGGCGAGGACCTGCATATTGGTTTGGAATGTTGCATTATTATTTTTTAATAGCAACATTTGGTTAAGATTAAACTTGTTTTTTCCCTTGTTTGTTTTTAGCGTCACCTGTCCATGTAGTTGGAGGTTCCCACCCTCAGTTGGCCCAGCCTTCCAAGGTCTTGAATTTATTCTCAAGACCACTGGGGACTGAAGACATTGTGCTGGGTAATATGGGCAGTTTAACAGATAGGACAGAGATACCTCGAAGTTACCCCCTGGTGCCAAAATCAGGTACAACACCACACCCTTAAAGCTTAAAACTATTCCTTTTAAATTTAACAGAGTGGTTTTTGTGCCTAAAGCTCAGTCTGTTTTTTCTATTGTGGGTTTCAGATGTGAGTATACAACTGTCTCTGCCTTTGAACGGCCTTCATCAGGACAGCAAGATGGAGCCATTGTCATTCAGCTCAGAGCAGCCACACAGACTAAAAGGCCCAGTGGAAGACTGGCCTGACTGGAGTGACACTGAAGGAAACCAGCACAGAAATGGACAATCAGTCCAGATCCACATTCAGGCCTCAGAGGGAGCAGAACCAGTCAGCAGCAGACAACCACTTTCACAACAGAACATTAACGAGGAGCCATGGGAAGACTTCGAGGACACTGAACCTTCCTCGGATCTTTCACCTACTGCTCCTATAACAGACCCGGTAATAATCACCCCGCCCACAGGGGGCACTGCTTCTGAATCATTGCGTGTGGGATCATCCAACCCTCTCAAACTAACATCGGCACTGCAACAATCCACTCAGAGCAAGATCGCCTCTTCGTGGGACAGTAGCTGGGCTCAACAAGACAGCCAATCTGAAAAATCACCCAAACCTACAGTGGCACAAAATAATGGTGGAATAGGGGGTTTGGGGGAGGAGTTCACCATAAAGGTGAAGAAAAAGGAAGAGCGCGACCCAGAGCTGGATTTGTTCGCTGACATGGTGCCAGATATCAAGCTGTCTTCTCCAGCTCTGCTGTCTGTAAAAGAAAGCAGCGTTAGTGACACCACCAAAGCTCTGCAGGTCGACTCATTCGGCAGTACCATAATGCTCAAATTTGCAGCAACAAACCTGACTGAGGTGAGAGCATGAGGATTCACAGAATTGGTTTATACATTTTATAACAAATGCTAGACTTTTTTTTTTATTTAATTCTACTTTCAATGAAGACTGTATTAGGACAATGTCACTTTTGTAAAGACCATAGTTGATTTAATTTCCACTTACTACAGCAAATCATCTTGTCTGGATCCAGTTTAAATTGTTATTAGAAACACATGATATACTTGTAATCGATTTTTGGTCCTTCCTGGTTTGCATTAATAACCTTTTCTTTCTTGTGTTCTTTCAAAGATGGAAACAGATGGCTGGGGAGATGGAGATGATCTGAACTGGGAGGACGAGAACAACTGGTGATGAAACTGCTCTGTCTTATTCATCTGCAGTAAAAAGGAAAAAGACTTGAAATTGCCACCTCTTGAAGCAGCCACTTCACAGCCAGCTGGAAGTTGCTCCAGTTCTCATTTAACATGATGCAAGAGGGATGTGCTGGGACATTCTATAACCTTTTACTGGTTGGGACATTTAATAGCAGTTAGTTTGTAACTTTCTTTTCAACAGGACGGACTGGCTGCTCATCATATTGTTAGACTTGGATAAACGAAGCCACTCTTTATTTTTGCCATTTTATACAAGTCACCCTAATATAAATTAGGATCTTAATCAGAGGTGAATGTCTTTTTCTTTTTCTTTTTTTTTTTAATGTGCCAAATTTACTAGCGGCATCAAGATCAAGACACCCTTTTTGGCAAGTTAGAACTTGCCCGAAACATGTCAGGTTTGATTTACAGAAAGCTTGCACTTTGAATGAATGTATAATATGAAGTACATAATTTATTAGTAGGTCTTTGGTTGCTGGTGAAATAAAGATTTTACTGTTTCAGAAATGGCTCTGTTCTCTTTGCTTTTTTTAACCTATACTATACCATTTCTGGTGAGGACAGTAAAACCTTACAATCCAATGCTTTGTATTCAAACAAGTTTAATAAACATTATAAAACAAAAGTTTTTTTAAAAAAAAAGGGAAGACAAACAATTTTCAGTAGCAGCAATGGGTATGATAGACTTTTTTTGTTCTACTTATAATGTAAATTAAAGCTAAAGCTGCTAGATAGTTTGCCCAGCTGCACTAATGTGGTTTATGAGGGTGTGCAGTTCCTGTAGTTTGGATTCCAGCCACTGTGGTGGAGCAGACGAGTTGGCTTGGCCCTCAATCAGAGCCTGAAGGGCCTTTAAAGCACTCTCAGCTGTCTGGATGTAGCGACTGTACTCCTCTGCACCGGTCTCCTGCCGAGCTCTTTTTGGACATGGCTAAGAGAGGGGGGAAATATTCATGTTAGTTCTTCAACAATGTGTCTACTGTGACTGAATTTTTAACATTGTTCAAAAATAACAAACAGTACTTTTAATAGTAATGTGCTAAATATTGTACAAAACTTACAGACCATTACTCAGTGAGGTTTTTACCAAGCTAATATATTTTTGAATGGTATTGCAAATATTAAAATGTCACCAACCTTCATTAAAATATAATATCTATATGTGTAACTTCAAAGAGCAATGAAAATGTATTCGCTTTACAAATAAATGCTGTTTCCAGTTACTTTCTGGTGAACTCACATTTAATTTTCCTCTTTAATCCCCAGTGTTTGTTTGTCTGTCTGCCAAATCACTCACACCAAAGAAAGCAATGCCTTGGTAAATTCAATGCAACAGGCACGGCCTCTTAGTTTTTTAGGGAGTAGTGTGATCATCAAACTCACATTGGCCAGCCGCCGCTCAGTGACTACATGTCCCAATGTTGTGCATGAACGTGCATATTCACAAAGCTTGTGAATAAATTTGAACTAAACCGAATGACGCTACTAACCTCTGAATCTGTAACAGCTTCAGTAGGCTGTTTGTTACAATCATTTTCTTCCTTGTGTTCCAGCTTCTCATTATGTTGCTCGATCTCTGCTGTCTCCATCTTGAGCCTGTGTAGCCGTGACTCTGCATCTTCCCGAGCATTAACGGTCTACAACGAAAATAGTCTCGTTCAAATGTGTCAGTTGAACTTATGTAAAGGGTCATCACAATGTGTCATCATTCCTTACCTTGCTGAGATAATTCACCACCTTTGTCTTTGTTTCTTCTTTGCTCAAACTTTGGGAAATGACTTCCTCGTGGTTTGTAACCTTTAATAACAGAAGGGCAAATTAAAGTTTTGTTTGGGCATCAACGGTACCCAGCACTACATCTGAGACATGAATACATTCAAAAGTTATTCCTCTACTTCTGCAAAATGAGAGAAGGCCTCCAGGGCATGCTGATGTAGCAGCCATGGTCCGTCAGCCAGCAGGACTCCAAACAGACTACTCAGCCTTGGCAGAATGTGACTCTGTGGGACCAGACAGTTTTGTGAGAATAAGACTGAAAACATGTTAAGTGGTGAGAAAATTCAGAATCAAATCTTATGTATAGTCTCAAATGATCATTATAACCATTATTCATTTCCACATGATTATTCCTTCTTCTTTTTTTTTGTTATTGTCATATTGGATATGCCTTGACAGATTAAATCATGAACCTTTACTATAATCTTTTTGATGATCAACACTTCCACCACTATTTAGCATAATCTAAAGAGAAGACCAGTAGAATATATTTTTTTAGAGGTATCACTGGTAAGGATTTAAAACTTTTAACTAAAATGTCCAATATATTCAAACCCTTGCTAAATGAGTTCACACAATGCTGGTTAAGCCTGATTAGCTCCACCTGACTGCTTCTCAGTATAGTGCTATTTATATCTCGTGTTCCCGCGAGACATTTGCGTGCTGCAGTTAAACAGGGTAAAACCCACTTATCCCTGCCCTGCTGATGTATACACATAAATGCTCCCTCAGTCAGGTCTGACTGACAGAATTGCCATCAGACCCGTTACATCACATAACAAATAACGATACATCATTTCTGATCACAAAGACCAAACAATCACAAAACACAGCTGCAACTTAGTACAAAACTAAAAATCCTCATTTGCAAAAGTGGTTTCAGTACCTGGTTGTCGGCAGGGACAAAAATCTTCCCCAGGGAGGCCAGGAACTCCAGAGCAGCCAGCAACAGCTGGTGATCTGAACACTTTTGAGACATCAGAGCATCCACACACAACAGCGCCTGGAAGTAACACATGCACAAATTCAGTCAACACAAGTGTTCTTCATTTTTCATCAGCTGAAAATGAACACACCGACAATATACCTGACAAATGAATTGAGGGTCTACGTTCTTCACCAACACTGTCGACATGGACAAAAGCAGCTGCAGAGTGCACTGGAGCGCAGGCTGGGTCTGCACCTGGAGTGTGACAGATTACTATGGTAGTTATTTGTGCATTTATACCACATCTGTGTGTACGTGTGTGTGTTGTTGGATCTCACCTGATCTGAACTCATGCGCAACCAGAGCTGCGTGACCATCTTCATAACAGACAACACACACTGTTCTTGGAGAGATGACTGCCCTCGAACTACTACTAGGAGGGACATCAGCACCACGTTCTGGAGACAGGAGGGACTCCGTGAATAAAAAATGTGATTGCCATTTTCCATTTGCCATTTTTCGATATACTTGTCTACTTCCTCGCATTGTTTTCTCTTACTTCCAACACCGCAACTATAATAACAGTTCCCCATCCTGACACAGATGATTGTGGGGTTGTCGAAGATAATTATAAGGTTAGTAAAAGTTCACATCATTCATGTGCGATTATAAATACAATCAATAGTACAATCCAATAATACAATCCAGTCTTCTAAAAGCCAACTGTGAACTGTGAAGTTGTGAACCTTATTCATTTCAATAACATACTGTCAATTATTTGTATTTGCATGTTTATTCTAATGGTTATTGCATTGCATTTGACTTGCAGTACTTTGGATTGGCACGTGGTGGCTTTAATTCACTCTTTCTATGCTATAGTATGTGAAAACCTAATTGGCTTATTACCACATTTTCATTGTCACAGCTTGGGTTACAACAAAGGGTAATAATATTGCATATTATACAATATTAATACTATTAAATAACAAACATTGAAATACTTTATACTGTATACCATAAATTTACATATCATTGTTACACCACCAGCTACATCAATGTTGTCGTCCTCACCAGTTTGTCCACTTGTCCCAGTTTGTGCCCTCCATTCTGCCAGTCAGTCAGCACTTTTTGAGTTACGCCAATGATGTCCTTCTCCACACGGTGACGGACGTCCTGAGAAAGAGCTCTGATGAGAACATGACGCCATACTGGTAGGTTCTCCTCTTCTGAGGGTGGGAAACGCATCACCAGCTCCATCTGGGAAAACAAACACTTTGAATTAATGAGAATAAATCTCATGGTAAGGTTGTGAGCTAATAAAGTGGGTTTTTATGATGTACAAGGACAAAGATACAGGAAAACTTCAGCACTGCACATTTAATACTATTTGTGTTCTTCATTACACAAAAACCAGCCAGCATACACTGTCCCAGTGATATGGGGATCTGTATCTTTGCTAATATTTTATTTGGAGATTTCCTCAAAAACGATCTTACAACATGTCATTATGAATGGCAACATCAACAATACAAGACTTGAGCAAAACGTTATTTACAGTTGATGTTAATTTGTTTAAGACATTACAACAAATCACTCCACTTCATTTACACATGCCCTTCATCTTCACCAGAAGGTCTATATACAGTAGATTCCACGTGCCACCAATGCATTGTGTGATTTGCAACTCATTTCTAACCTGGTGGTTTGGCGTCATAAGGAAAACCATTCGTTTGAGCAGCAGGCTCAAGTGGAATAACTGGTAACACTCGGTGGTGCACATCTTCACCTAATGGAGAGGAAGGAGAAGCAGACAGGATGCAAGAGACTGTGTGAGTGTCCATGTGAAGGCACAGAAGGAGTAAAATCACCGGGACACCGGGTGGAAGAAAGGTGAAGAAGAGAAGCAGAGGGACGTGTATGGAAATCAGTGGGTTCCAGGTTGATCAGAGGACGTTATGGTGAAACGGGTTATAAAAAGGTGTCAGTCACCAAGATCCCTCAACACCAATTGTCACCTCTGTTGGGGTGCCACAAAAACAGTGAGGACCCCATACTAGTCTACCAACCCACAGGGTGGGGGGGGGGCATGACATTATTTAGAAAGTTCTCAGGAAGCAGTCCCAGAACTTGTGATTGCTACCAAAGACGGTGGTAGATTTCATAGGTTGAGATGTGATACCATTAACTCTTGTGTGTCCATAAAAATAAAACTAGTGTTCTATTTCAGGTTTTAAGATGTATGTACATCTCAGATAGATTAAAATAAAGCAGGACCACAAGCCTATTCTCTCAAATATATTCTACCTACCAGCTGAGCAATGAGGAGGATATGATGTAGACAAAGTTCGGCTGTCCCATACCTGCGTACATATAAGAAAGACAAAATCAGCGCAAACAATATATTACATAACAACATGTGCAAAACTGTTTGCAACCAGGCTTTGGAGAAACAGAAGTTGTAATAAGAGAGTTATGTAAAGCAAACTCTGAAAACAGGTGTACAATATGAACTTTTATCTTGGTAAATCATATACAGGATGTGAACACGCCTGTAAATTAACTGTATAAAAAGACAAACCATTTACAGTTTTGGTGGAAAATACACATTAAGCCATTAATCCTGGCTCTCACCGTGCTGTAAAACACCACACATCTGTTGCCAGTAAAGCTGTCTGTGTATCAGCCTGCAGGACTGCATCGACCAAACAGCGCTCCTAAAAATTAAACAGAGATAGAGAGAGATAAGGCAAAAGGAAAGTAAAACAGACAAGGGCGGGCACAGAAAATGGCAATAAACAGAGGAAACTAAAGTAGCCAGAAAACCTTTATCACAGTTAAAGAAAGTGAAAGAATAACTTGCTTTGAATGACAGGAAATGCCATACTAAAATGCAGCCAAGAATAAGGTTAGATAGCAAACATAAATATAATGAATTTTTGATACAATGGTTATATATTCACACAAGGGTCATCATTCATTTTCAACACACATGTAATTCTATGAACTGCTGTCAAATAATAATAAAATGCAGTCTGAAATGGCTTTATTTTGACACTTTGAAGCAAAGTGTATTGTATTGTTGACTTATTATTTTTCATTTTATTTAACAAATAAAAATAAAAATAAAATAAAAATTGTTGCCTGATCTGGTGAAGACTGAAGCAGAGAGAGTACATCATTCAAAGCAGACAAATGTATATGCACTACTCTAGTAGTCTTAATTTTAAGGATTTGCAATAAAAAGGCCATTGCTGCAAAGTGAGAGTGTGTTGGCCTCACCAGCACAGGGAAGTAAACTGGAGGAAGTGCAGCCACACTGGCACAGAGTTGCACGCACATGTGGTGGTGCAGTGTGACTTGGACCTGGGCCTGACCTCTCATCATCACTCCTGGCAAGAGCACCGGTACCTTGCGCTCAGTATAACAACGGCGGAAACTAGTGAACAAGGCGCCGTAAAGAGGATGCCTGGCGACAGTAGAGAAGCTTTGAAGTGTAAGAGGGTCAAGACTCAAAGTTCCACTCAACTTGAAAATCAAAAAAGCAGCAATGTCAACACATTTCATGTAAAAGGAATGCTCAGTGATAAATACTACACATCTTTTCACTAACATTACATTATCATAATGTATTTTTCACCTCCTGACTGCAAATACATAAATACTACTGGACCCTGCATCAACACACCAAAATATCCCATTACCAAAATCTTGTATTACCTGGGTGTGTCTTCTGGAAACTGGCTGCCTGTGTGCCAAAGCTGCAGCACCTCCTCAGGCTGCGTGACCAGCTGACCCAAGACGCTCGTCAGCAAAAGACAGTGAGGAAACTCATGCTCAGGACTTAACCCTGCAGAAAAAGACAGGGGTCATATTTTGGTGCTGATTACTGGGTATTTTACTGATTTTTCCACCTCAGTCTATATGTAGAAACATATGATGTCACCGTTCCTTTAATAGTACACATATCAACATTCAAAGATGTCAAAATCTGAGCGAGCATTTGGTCTAAAGGTCAATCAAGATAAGACATTGTAGTGATACATAGTATTTGTAATAAGCAGACTCAATATACTGGGGTGCTATCAGTGTCAGTGCAGATCAAATCATTTTTTTATTTGGTATGACCGCTAACTACTGAAAACAATATTTCCAATGCAAAGCAAAAACAGAGATGCATCTATGGATCCTGAAACAGAATCTGAGAAAAGAGGAAATTTAGGACAAACTCACGTAGGTCCTTCCCGAGGACAATCTCAGTGAATGGCCTTAAAGGTAACAGCTGAAGCAGAAGGGCATCCATGGGCACCAGAGCTGCTGCCTTTAACTCCTCAGAGAGAGCTGTGGGCAATGCCTGAGCAGACAAGCTGGGAGGAAACTTACTGAAAGACAACAGACCCATCTGAGTAAATGTTACAGAAACACTCACTACTGCATCAAAATTTAAACTGTGGTCCAAATCCCTTTCTTAAAACTGAAGCCAAACCATACGTACCTGACAATCTGAAGGTAAACTTGGTGAAAGCAGCTACAGTACTTTGTGAGAAAAATTTTAAATTCCTGTTAGATAAAATAGAAAATAAATATGAGATTACATAACACATCAAGGTGGCATTAAGTATTAATAGATTTAAGAAAGCCGTGAGTAGATTCTTTTTTGTAGTACCTTTATATAATGAACCAACGTGTTGGCAAAAAACCTGCTCATCTTTGCACTTTTCTGGAACAGCTTGTATTCTGGACTTTGTGTTGCCTCCTTTAAAAAGAAAATTTAAAAGAATTTAAAAAAAAAAAAGAATGAAAAAGATCAAGACTACCTTTGAATTTACACGAATAAACACATCACATACACGTACACCATTCCTTGAAAATGTAGGATGCACTTTATAGTACATAGGACAGAAATATCCCCCACATTTACATCTACAAAATACATTTCACAAGACAGGGGACAATACAAGTAAAAGATGAACTAAAATCATATTTGATCCTGTATCGGTATAAAAAAACAATAATAATGTTAAAAAAAAGCTACAAATCTCCATGTATCATCTACACTGTATAATTTTTGATTAGTTCCTACCTGTTGACCAGCATTGGTCATCTGTTCTGCCCACTCCACACAGCTGTGGAAAGA
Source organism: Solea senegalensis (assembly GCF_019176455.1). Lineage (NCBI taxonomy): Eukaryota > Metazoa > Chordata > Actinopteri > Pleuronectiformes > Soleidae > Solea > Solea senegalensis. The sequence continues at coordinate 10,881,919 of NC_058034.1, read as the reverse complement.
GGCCAGCAGGTTTTCACACAAGCTGGAACTGATGTCACCATGATGCAGATGTTCCTCTACCAATGAGCGGTACTTCAGACTCTGTCTGATCACAAGTAATCACAATTTAAAATCATCTCTTATAACAACCTGATAAGTTTAGTATAACAGACGAGATTACATTAGAAAAAACAGGCGCAAACATGAATGTCTGCTTCACTGACTTGATGAGAAATTTCCACGTGTTTGCATGCAGTGCAATGTCCAGGTTGGAAATAATAGAGCAGATATCCAGCAAGCTGTGAATCACTGGGGAGGATTAAAAAAATGTCAATTAATTAGACTGCAATAAATCTATCCGTATTAGCTTAACAGCAAAGAGTGTGGCAGTGCAGTGACACACAGAAGGATTCATATTTATGTGTGGTGCAGGTACACACCTGTAACAATGTCAGAGACCTCCTCCTCTGAGGCACTGCTGTCCAGGGTGATATGGTCCAATAGCTCCAATAGACCTTTCTGAAGGGAATATGCCTCCTTGAAGAGTCCCTGCAGCAGATCAGCCACCAGTGACAGGCGGCCACAGTAAACCACGTCACTCTCCTGTGGACAACATGCAAAATCTGCTCATCTTTTTTTTGTTTGTTTCTCACTAAATTCGAAACCAGTTCAATTAAATTTCAAATCTGTTCAGTTGTTGCTTTCAGATAATGACATCTTCATGTGATGATGACAACAGATAAACATTTGGGTCATAAAAGACAGAATAAATAATAAAATGAATTATGAAATGTAACTATTACAGACTATGTCATTTTTCAGAACTTCCCCTACTTCACTACTATATTGAATGGTACGTGTGACATTTAGGAGGTTTATATGCAGTTGAAAAAAGGAGTATTGAGAATTTATCATTGCTTGTTACGAGCGGGTCTTACAACCGTGTTTCTAGCATTCCAAACATGCACACTTAAAAGTCAGATTCTATTGTATATATATCACATGCAGACATGGAAAGTATGACACAGTATTTAACATCTACAGTATCATTTTAGACATCACTAATTCTTGAACACTGGACTTTTAAATGTCATAATCAACAGTGTAAAATTGTTAGTCCAACAAATGCAATCAAATTAATGACATCAACCAACTTATTTTACTTAACATAGATCTTGTAGATATTAATATAGTATTTTTAAAATCCATCCCCCTATATTATATAAATATATTAAACGCAGTGAGTACATGTTTAACATCCGCTATGGCACTGAACCAACCGACCTTGCAGTGTAAGAAAGTCTCCCTCAGGATTTTCAGGATACAAGTGGGTAACGAGCGAATAGTATTCAGGTCAGGAGCTTCCTCAAATGAGCAAACATGACGAACACAAGTAGAGAGTGCATCAATTAGCTGCATCATTGCCTAAAAACAGACCACAACAGATTGTCAAACAAATGGTTAAAATACTTTGGTGACAACGCACTGGATATTACACACAGCTTGAACTTGTAACTTAATCAGTAAGGGTATCTTAATGTGAATAATACATCTATAATACTAGTACCTGAAGAACATTCCTTAGTAATGCACATAGTTCAGTGTTTTGACTGGACAGTCCTCCAACTTGGTCTGAGATTTCTTTCATCATGCTGTCGAACACTGACACAGCCTGCCGACATTTCAGAATAAGGAAAAGACAGAGGTAAAACATAATACATAAAAATAAGCTCAATTCACAAGGATACCTTTACAATAACAAAAACAGTTACTGAAGACAACATGCTGTTTACCTTTGGTAAGATCTTTGAGAAGCATTCATCTTCCAGCTCTGACAAACCAATATGTGGGAGGAACAGGTCTGTAATTATCTTCAGTATACCTGTTGGGATGATATGCATTAAGAAGACATTTCATTCGTATTCAGAAATAGCAGTCATGGTGCTTACAAACACACATTTTGCAATGAAGAAACTTACGTAAATGTTCCTCCCAGCTTTCAGTTTTAAGCTGCAAAGAGTGTAAACAGTCAAGGAATAACAATGCATTGAAGAAAACTGTGAGGTCTAATGTCAAAAGGAATGAAGGGAGGAAGGAACAGGAAAAGAATCCCAGCTGACATCCAGTCCATCACAGGGCCACATAGAGACAAACAACCATTCACTCTCACACTCACACTCACGGTCAATTTAGAGTGTTCAATTTGCTTAACCCCCAATTTTGCAATCATAATCAAATTAAACTGAATACTGATACCAGTGAAGGCAGAGCACCAATAGACATACTGATTGACAGACAGACAAATGTGTCACGATGAGACGGTAATGAGGACACAAAGTGCCGTACGTATTAGGGATATGTTGAGCTTCGGCAGGACAGACTTAAGCTCCTGGCGACAGGTTTCCTGACTCCACTGCACCACTTCCTCCAGGAGAGAAGTGTTGGTCTGGGACATGATGACAGCAGGTCAGGACAGAACTGTCCGCTACAGACGACTGAAAAGTTTCACAATAAATGAGTCACTTGAATTTGGACACAACAATACTGTTGTTAGCTTATGTGCTTGTTACGGTACGGTTAGCCGGACATTTAATGCTAACATGGTGGTTTATTTTGGGATAATATGAATAGTTTCTTACCATACAAGCCAGTATCTTTCGATCAGACGCACGAGGATCAGGTACACGTTCCTACACCTTAGTTTGACTTAAACTTCACCATTATTGTCTTATTGACGACTGAAATGTAGAAAGGACAGTAGACTGCAAACAAACATACCGCGCGCTCAGGGATGCCAGGTGTGTATGGGGAAAAAAAAATCCGCAATACACGGTCAATCAAAAGTAGCACATAACCAGCCCAGTGGCACCAAAGCAAGCTCTTTTTTTGTTCTCTATCTTTTGCCTACATCGAAACTAAGTCACTGTAAGTCAAAGTGCTTTTACTGCACACAAATGAGCCACAATATAAAACGTGGTTGTGAAATGACATGGTTTGTCCAGTGAAAGAAGGTATTCCATTAACCACATGACACACAAACTGTAGAATGTAAACAGACTGAGAACAGATTGAATGGAACTAATTTCACCTACACATTTCATTTTGTAGTGAGCTGAACATGGTGTTTTTGCCTCTGTTATCGTTTGCTGTCACTTCAGATTTTCCGTATGAAAACAACAAACCTGGCAACCCCGTGAGTCGGATATGACGTTGTGGCAAACCGTCAAGTTTTCAACCAGTAGGAAGCGGAGTGATTGCAAAGCGCCGCAAAAACAACCGACGCGCGCTTTAACATGGCAATAAATAAGACATTCATGGGGATTAAATAAGCAAATGCAATAACAGTAGCCCGGACATTAATACTGTTTTATCTAATCATCTACTGCTGTCCAAATTACGTGTATAATGACATATTCACCTAGATTGACAGAAAGTCCTGATGTGGAAATGTTTTGGATCTCTTCCTTTCACAAGAAGTTTCCACACATTCAGTGTGGCCAAAACACATTATCTTATATTCCATTGCAGGATGCCTTTCCATTGTTACTCAGTCAAATGATAAATGAGGGAAAACTGGCGATGACAACTCATTCCAAGGTTTGTGGAGTGTATTCAGAGAGTATTAAGAAGATGGCTTCACTCCATCACATTATGTTTTATTTAAATCTTTTTCTCAATAATACACGCTCAATATTCCAGACGGACAAGGTCAAAACTAAATTCAAAACTACAATATTTGCAAATTTGGTGTTACTAAACATATATTGTCCACTCTGTGAATATCTGGATTACTTAAATCCAGCAAATATCAGCCCACAAAAGCTAATGTAAGTGCCTTACTGTAAATTACTAGGATGTGTAGGATGGATTGTATTTAAATCAGTAAAGGGAAATGTGACTGAACCTTGAGGAGTCTGGAAACTCTGTTGGCGTTGGTCAGACTGTCTGGTTGCCTATTGTTTCACTGATAAGATCATGAGTTTCCCAACAGCCTGAGGTGTTAGCTACTGCCGCCGCTGCAGCCGCTGCAGGAAAATGGCAATTTCTTGTTTAGGAAACAGGACCTCACTTGATAATTTTCTCCTGTTTAAAGAGAAAGACTTATTACAAAAACAAAGTTCATATATTGCTTTGAAACAGCACCAACAGTCACATTTTGATCACGGAAACAATATAAACCAATATAAAACAATATAAAATATAGTGCCATATACATTGGACAATTCTGAGAAGGAAAATATTTTGTAAAAATGAAAGCTTGTTATAAGAAGTCATTAGCCCCAACGTGTAGCATGTGTTTTACAAGAAGTGGGTTGAGTCAAATGCTGTTGCTTTCTCTCATGTTGACCCTACTGTTGGTAGATAATGGAAAGGTTATCAGTTGGCAGGAAACCGACTCCGGATTTGCTATTCAATCTGCAAGATTGCTATTTATCTTCTATTTTTTTCCGGTCACAGCGTAACTGGTGCAGCCTGTGTTAATGTTAAGTCATGAGGTCAAGGTGAAGAGAGCTCCCCTATGAATAAGCATCCAATTCCATTTGTGTATTTTTTAGAATTACACACCATTCTTTCATTTGATGTTGTTGGGATTTTTTTCTCCAACTCACCAGGATGGTGCGTCACATGCTAAAAATATAAGTAGGGGCAAGAATGTGCCAGACTGCTGGAATTCACAGTTACATACACTTAATGAGCCTCATGTGGAAAACCCAGAGGAAAAGGATGTTGGCTCTTGTAGTACTGGAACTTCATGGGAATCATACCTGTAGCATGTGGTATTGTGAATAAGTTCAATGCGCTAAAAATAAAGTGATAATGCTTACAAAAACAACATATATGTATATATATATATTTAAATTAGAAATTAACAATATTCAAAGTGCAATAAACGAAATGTGATTGTCTCCTCAAAAACGCCACTAAAGTTGCCAAACCAGGCAGAAGTGCCATACCACAGGATGCTCTCAACTACAGCGTGGTAGAAGAGGAGCAACACTTTCTGGCTGACACCAGAGACTGATCTGTGGATTTAGGATGTCTCTGTGACTTATGTCTCTTCATCAGGGCTCTCCACATTTAATGATTCTTTGACAATGGTCTGTTATAACTTTGGCTTGTTGTTTAGGGTCATTGTCAAACAAGTGAGGATCAATCTGAAGCCACTCTGCTTGTTTTGGGTGATGGATAGTAATTTAAATATTTTAAGAGGCTGAAACTGTCAAAAAAAGCAAAACTGGCTTAAAAAAGTTCAGTCAGTTCATGTCTTTGGTCAAGATCATATTCATATCAAATTTTCATATCAATTTCCACACTATCAGTCCTCCGAATAGAAAATTGCACTTAAAGTAATGCTGTCTAATGCTGCCTAATTAACTTTTTGGACTTTAAGGTTTTCTTGGTGTTTAGGTTATCATATTTTTTTCTATTGTTTATTTAGATTAATGGATTATTTATTTTATTACGTGATTTTTGTATTAACTGTAGTTAACCAGTTAGCACAGATACCTGCATCTCGTTCCTCATGTTCTTTTTTTAATGGCATTAATTTAAATATCTAATTGCGATTATTTTAACAGGAATTGCGATTGCAATTTGCGAAATTAGAGGTAATTTTTACATCATTATTATCATTTTCATTCGAAAAACACATTTAAAATGACTACTGTGGGATATTTGTGCAGATTTGTGAGAAACAACAATGTTCTCTTCAGTCTGTAGAATAAGATGTGTGTAGATCAAGACAATGATCCATCTAAAATGATATTTTGACACACATTTTGGCAAAAACAAATATTGCACCTCCTGCGATTTGAAAATTGCAGTATAGGCCGTATTGCGATTTCAATATAAAAATTGTTCAGCCTTAGTGTGAATGACAATAAATCATCTATATTTTGAACGATGGAGCCCATATGACTTTTCCTCTTGTGCAACAAGCAAATCATGGTTTTTATATATAATTTGCTTCCACATGTCAGTTCTTCATGATGTTTGTGATCCAATGACTTTTTCCTCCAGTAACTTCTGTGGTAATATGTCTCATCAACAACTAACACCCTAACCCGCAGGAACACCTGTGCTGATTAGAAATGTTGACATCGGCATTATCTATACAGACTAACTCTATTTATTTAAACAGATCTATTTCATCAGTTTTGTCTGCTGGCGTTTCTTCATCTATTGTAACGTTTCTTTGTTTTTGTGCCTTTTTTGTGAAGTAATTTGAAACATTTGCCAGGAAAAGTGTTTGCAGTTTATTACAATTAGTGCTCTATCTCTGTATAATCTGGTTCACTGCTAGTCTTGTCTTTTCTTTGTAGATTTTGTGGCGTTTATTTATTATTGTCTGCAAATCTCTGAGGAATTTCGATGCAAGCCCTTCTTATCTGGATTATTTGGATCTCTTTTCTTTTCCACAAGAAATGTAGCCTGAGGAGAACAGGATATGTGATTAATTTGAGCTGGACCACCACTTCCTGTATGGACTTTACACTTGGCACATACCACTCAAAAGTAAAAGTAAAAATGATGTCATTTATTCAGCGCTGTGCCAGATCCTTTACATTTCAGAATATATATAAAACTTGAGTTAATAATCACTTGGAGCACTATATGTGTCAGTATTTTTGCTTTGAAAGAATCCAAAACAAACAATTCAATGCAGAATGGTGTATTTCAATTCAATAATGGTTGCACAGAAGGGTCAAAACATTTCTGGTTGTTTTGTTTTCCTTAATAAAATTATTAAAATAATAAATTTGAAAATAATTTAAGGCATACATTTCAACTCTGATGCAGGTTTAGTCTATTTTTTGTCATCGGACCAGGTGATGTCATAGTTGCTGAAGACACTCTTCAACTTCTCCGCAGTTACAGAATGGTCTGCTTTACCAAAGGCCTGAAAATGAGTAAAATTTGAAAATGAGTCATAAATATTATCCCATCAAAAACAGTGCGGAGGATCATTAAATTCAGTTTTTAATGCTTTTACAATGACATTTCTTCCATGACATTTGGCACAAACATCTGTGATGATTAGAAAAATGATCTATTCATACAGCCGTCACACAGGCCCCCACACTTTTTTTTTTCAAATCGCGTTTAAAAAAACAGTTTCATTCTGAATGTGTCTTTATTGTCTTTTATGTGTAACTCATGTTCTTTATTACTCACAGTTGATTCTCCAAACACCCTTAGTTTTTTCCCTTGGCTGTTGTGCTCCATTTTCCCTCCTCCTAAGCATTTACACTCCATTCCCAAGGCCTCCATTGATGGAGCGACCTTCTCAAATATGTGATCTGAAAATAAATCAAAACATAAAGACTGGGTTTAGTTATAGCACAGCCAAACATTCATGTCTAGGACATATAGCCCTTTTGCATTGAAGATATCAAGGTTGGCATCTGGCAAATAGTCAATTCAGGTCTGATTCAATTGCTGAGTAATGCCAGCCCCACACTAGAGGATTTTCAAAACTGACAAAAAACATGGGAGACCACAGAAACAACGCACTTTGTAACTGATTTTCAATATTTTAATCCTGACAAAGTTAGGTGATCCAGTCAAGACGCAAGGCTTTTAATCAAACAATTTCAGGGAGGACATTCCAGGGATTTGGGATCTCACAGAAACCAGCGTGATTTAACGTGACTTCAGAATGTAAACAGACATGGAGGCGGACTGTCTGTGTCTTGCAGGACATATCAAACAATCATACTGTTGCCTTAAATCCACAAGTTTGTCCTCTTTCTCTACCATCAGCTGACGGAGATGTTCTTCACATGTTCAGTTGTAAATTTCAAACATGTTTAATACTTACTGAAATCAGAAGGAAGCCACGATTGTTGGAGTGGTCAGATCGGGCCAAAATCTGGCCAATTTATCCTCTAGTGTGGGGCAAGCTTAAAGGAATACTTCATCAATTTGCATGTGGATTTGTATTGCTAGAATAGCAGTAGTATTTTTAAAAAAATGTGCTTCCCTCCCTCAGTTTTCCACTGAGTTGTAAAAAATCTGTTTTTCCCTTTCCAATTTTGCCCTACGCTAACCTACAGTTTGAAACTACAACGCCAGTTCCGCACTTTTAAGACTCACCAATAAGGGGGACGAGACTTTACATTACATTACATGTCATTTAGCAAATGCTTTTAACCAAAGTGACTTAGAAGGGAATTGAGTGACAACCTGCCAGGGGTGGAGTTGAACTTGCAACCATGAAGTCTTTTGCACACAGGGTACCGGTGAGCTACCAGTGAGCTACCCCACCCCCTCAGAGTAAACAACAATGCATTTCGGTGAAAACTAGAAGCAGATGTGTGTGTTTACACAACATTATTTAATATTTCTACTACATAGATGACCCAGTTTTAATAGACATTCACCTTTCCAATGGTGAAATATGCCTTTAAGCCTATCAGTCACTTGTTGCATCACTTCTGTTCACAAAAAACAAACTGAGGCAGAAATAATGACATCAAATATCTTGCCAAAAGTTACACACTGCAGCTTTAAATCTGCTTGCTCAGAACACACATTACATGTTAGCAAGTTGCATCAAATCAAACACGATAATGGGTGACACCAGCACATGTCTATGCATAAACACACATGTCTTGCTTTGCACATTGGAGTGAAAGTGACGCACTTGAAGCTCCTCAGCCGCAAACTACAGGGACAAACTTACTGTGGTACTCTGCACTCTTAGTGCCGCGCACTATGTCTTTATGCGAATCGCCATCTTTCACTTTCACTCTGACCAGTATGTACTTGAAGGTTCCCTCTGGATCGATCTCCACCTCGGGGATTTGAGCCAGAGCGTCTGCCATTTCGACCGGGGAATCTCAGCCTCTTCTACCGACGACACAGACGGACAACATGGAGCTGCTGTCTTTATTTGAAGCAGCACGTGTGTCCTTAAAGACACAGGTCACTAGCAAAATAAGCAAAATAAGTGCGCACGCTGGCGACCCCACATGGCAGAAAGACGCAACTTAGAAACCTAGAAATAGTTGACGAAAAATTCAAATGTGTGTTCACAAAAGGCATAAAGTCGTGATTTTAATAAACATACATTTCTTTTGCAAGAAGTTTTGACAAAGTAGTTCACACTTATAGAGTATTGAGAATTTGAGTGGCCCCTCTGGAAACGGGTTTGGGGAAACTGTCATCAACCCAGTAAAGAAAGAAAAGAGTACAGTGATGTTGGCAAACTCACTTCAGTGCAACCTATTTGAATTACCCTCTGTACCACGTACAAAAAAAGGCTCAGTTACTATAAGCAGCCTTTCATGATACCATTCCATTGGTTTAAATCATCTTAAGGAAATTAGAAAACATTGGAATACTAATTAATTTAATTAAGAACATAATTGGCACAAAGGATTATTCAAATGTTTCACTTGGACGAATGAAACTAGCTATCATTCGTTCGTGATGAATCTGGAAGAAAGTTCTTAAGAAACTGAGGATGTTCCAGAAGAGAAGAGGAGGAGGAGAAGAAGCAAAGGCAAATGAAAGGAAAGAATGCAGTAATACTATTGTATTTCATTTTAATCCTGTGATCAATGTCCCATGTCTTTTTTGCAGGTACATTTCTTGCTTGAAATGTTTTGAAATATTAATTGTAAGTACAATCAAAATGAAGTGGGTGTTAAATACTCTGTATACATAAACTATGTCAAAGATGTCACGGTAGCTCTGAATAGCATTTGTTTAAGATGTTCCCGTCAGTGTTTCTCCCCGGAGTCCTGTTCTGATTGAGTTAAATGGAGAGTTTATAATTTGTTTTTTTGCGGAACTAGCAGTACTTAAGAGGCGTCAAGTAACAATGGCTACTGTCGTGCTGAGTTTAGAGAGGAAGGATGTGAATTGTCACTTCCAGAAAGTGTGGCAGCCAGCAGTCGCCTCTGCTCCTACACCATACATTTCCTGTCTCTGGATGCTCATAAAAATACCAGTATTGATGTTTGTTGTCTGTTTCTTAAATCCACTTTCTCTTCTTTTGATGTGCACATCCTTTGCCAGAAAAGCCTGATGGTTTCAAACTTCAAAGAACAGATTTGTATTTGTTTTTCACTCTGCTTTGTGTTAACAAGCCTTTCCCGGGAAACTTCTAACGCTAATTTGCAATGTTTTGCATTGTTACATTTTATTAAAGCCTGAAGAAAAGTTTCACCTGAAATGGTCTAAAACAATTGTCTTAATAACAAATATGAGTAGACACATTTCATGAAAGGTAAACATAATTTATATAATATTTATAGTGTTCCACAACAAGTTGTTGTTGGTTGAACAGGAGATCAAAAATAATTAGTGTTAAATATTGTAGTAATAATTATAATACTAACATATGATATTACATAAATACAACTGTCAAATAAAGATTATACAATTGTAAAAAATGAAAGAATGTAGTAAACCTCAAAGCAATGAGGATCATAGAATGAAATATATTTTATTTTTTATTTTTATGTAGTGTGCCATCTGAAAGTTTTTTAAATGCAGTACTCATGTCACTCATGACACTATTTTTAAAAGAAAAGACACATTTCGAAGGAATTCCGGTTAAGCGTGATAAGGTTTTTTTTTCTTTTGGCTCAATAGAAAGGAAGTTTAAACAGAGAGGGAAAGTTTCCAAGGTCCCAGTGGGACATACTAGAGGTAGTGGGAGTGGGGGTTTCCAATGAAAAGCTGGCAGTGACAAGCATTTCCCAGAAACCTGGAGTAAAGTGTATAAAAGCTGACATCTCAGTACCTCAAACTCAGAACCGTCTCATCCTTAGACTCTCCCGCATCCTTGCTCTCAAATTAAATAAATATAGTTAGAGTCTTATAAAGTCTTCTTAGGTTATAACCTATACCACTTAAAATGGTGAGTTCACAGCAATTAGTTTACATTGCTGAACATGCTTGTGATCAACATTGCATTTATCTTAATTTGTCCTTTTCACTTACTTTTTACATTTTTGCAGGAGATGTGCTTTGGATTACTTCAGACCCGTGGATCTAAGATGTTTTCCTCATGGATCTGCTTGACCCTTCTTTATTCAAGTATGTAAATTGAACACAAAGATTACCTGAAGTTTCCCACTTCTGTCTTTCTAGTAATAATGGATGAAATTTCTCCTCAGTGCTGTTAACGTGGACCAGTGTCGACAGTTGGTCTTACTACTACTCCAACACCACCATGAACTGGCAAGAAGCTCGAACGTGGTGCCAGGAGCACTACACAGACATGGTGGCCATCCAGAACCAGGAAGAAATCAAGCATCTCAATGACTGGCTGCCCTACAAAAAGACATACTACTGGATTGGGATCCGCAAGATCGATAGTGTCTGGACCTGGGTAGGCACCAAGAAAGCTCTGACGGCAGAAGCGACCAACTGGGCAAATGGTGAACCAAACAATGGCAAGACTCGATATAGCAAGGAGGATGAGGATTGTGTGGAAATGTACATTAAAAGGAATGCAGAGCAAGGCAAGTGGAATGACCAGAGGTGCGGAAACATGAAAACGGCTCTGTGCTACACAGGTGAGTAAATTTTGGGAATTAAGATGTAACCGTTCTTGTTCAATTTAGATGTTTTTGCCGGTGGTGTTGCAGAAAAGAAAAGCTCACAAAATGATACATTCTTCCTTCTCTATAGCTGCCTGTAAGAATGACTCGTGTCGCTATGGAGACTGTGTTGAAACCGTCAACAGCCACAAGTGCGCTTGTTTTGAAGGCTTTCATGGAGAGACGTGTGAGCAAGGTAAAAAAAAATACAATCATGTTGCACTTTTCAAAGTTCACTCCGTGTCACTTACCTGGAAACTAATTGGGTCTTTGTTTCCTCTGCTGCCAGTTGTTACATGCAAAAAAGAGGAAGTGACTGTTCCATATAAAGGAAATGTAAGTTGCACGCACAAGTATGGAAACTTCTCCTACAACTCCTCGTGCGAGTATTCCTGCGAGACAGGATACCAGCTAACGATGCCAAGACCCTTGAGATGCACTGCGACACAGAAGTGGTCAGAGGAGCCTCCTGCATGTAAACGTGAGTTACTGGGTTTTGCAAAACTTTAAGAATTAAATGAATAATAGTGTTGAGTTCACACCAAGAGGAACAGACGTGCTGTTTCACAGTAACTGAACATGCTGTACTGTGTTTTCACAGTGGTTCAGTGTCCGGTGCTGTCTTCTCCAGCAAGAGGGTCCATGACATGCACAAATCCCCTGGGCCCGTCCAGCTACCTGTCCACCTGTGTGTTCACCTGTGATGAGGGCTTTGCACAAACTGGTTCTCCATCTAACACTCTGCAGTGTGGAGCGTCAGGTCGTTGGAACGCTTCACAGCCATCTTGTGTTGGTAAGCTCATAAATTGTATTTGATATTAACTTTGCGGGTGTCTCCATTATCCTGCAGCATTTTATTATTGCAGAGGAAAAGGCTGTTGCTGACTTCTTCTACTGCGCCTCTGTTTTGCAGCTATCCCAGTGCCTGCTCCACAGGAGCTAGAGAACGGCTTTGTCAGCTGTGGAAATGTAGACGAAACGTTCATCCCCAGAAGATCCTGCTACTTCAGCTGTGCCTCTGGCTACCGCCTGGTGGGGCCGGACACGTTGACATACACAGCAGCAGCTGAGCTGAGTGAAAATACACCTCGGTGTGAAGGTGAGGATGCACTTTCACTGTAATCCCACACCTCATATGCATATGATGTATGATATAATTTCAAGTGCTGTGCCTTTGTGACCAACACACTCAATATAATATGATTTAATATTTTCCCCTGTATTAGCGATCACTTGTCGGAAACCAGAGGGAGACACTCAGCTGATCCCGAAGTGCAGCAAATCCCTCGCGGAGCTGCGACCAGGCTCCACCTGCAGCTTCAGCTGTGGTGCAGGCTTTAAACTGAAGGGAGTGGACACGATTCAGTGTTCTGATGATGGGGAGTGGAGCAAACCTATACCAAGCTGCCAAGGTATGGAAGCATATTTTCACATAAACCTGCACATCTGATGCTACTTTAATATCTTTCTCACAGGTGCTTTTGTGATCTGATTTTGTGCTGTGTCATGACATCTGTTCTTTAAAATTTTTCTTTTAGCAATAACATGTCCTGCTCCTGAGATTCCAACAAATGGCCAGATCAGCTGCAGCCTTTCACTTCCCTCACCTTCTCTCACCGAGGCCTCTCATCCACTTGGCGTGATCTGCACTTTTAGCTGTGATGAGGGCCACGAGCTCCAAGGAGCACACAGCATGGAGTGTGGACATCCAGGCCAGTGGACCTCTGCACCACCAACCTGCACAGGTATAGATCTATGTGTTTCTGTGTTATATGAACTGCCTGCTCAGATGTTTTATGGTCTCCATTATCAAAATGTGATGGTTAAGAGCTAACATCTGGCTGTTTTCCTACAGTTGTAAGCTGCCCACTGCTCAAGGCTCCTGAAAATGGTTTAATTAACTGCTCAAACAATGAGACAGTGTACAACTGTCAGTGCTCCTTCACATGCAATCAAGATTACACACTGAATGGACATGAGCTGTTAACGTGCAATCATCATGGCAACTGGACTGGAGAGAGACCAACCTGCCAAGGTAAAAAAAAAACTGAATAAATGTTTCATGAAACTTGCCAATCACATCACACACAAAACACAATCTTGCATTTAAACCATCAATTAATTAAAAATTTCATAATGTTTCCACAGCCTCGCCATCTGAAGTTTCTGCTCTTGCCTCTGGTGCGGCAGTAGGGGGCGCCCTATTAAGTGCTGGCTCTCTGGCTATATGGTTCCTCAAACGGGCCCTGAAGCAGAAAAAAGACACGTTTGAGTTGAGCAGGTAAGATGAGCATTCATGTGTCTCCTGTCAGACTAAAAAATAACAATGAAATGAATGGAAGTGCAGCACTCATCCAACTTTGTCTTTACAGCTCCTCCGACATAGAAGCCCCTCCTACAGAGGTCTACAGAAACAGCACTGACAGCCTCATATAGAACATGATGACACTATGAGGACAAATGCATTTTTAACATATCTGCATAATGATTGTATACTGCTTGTTATTCTTTTAACGGAAAAACCCAGTATGTCATGTATGGTGGTTTATGCTTTGCAGAATTTATGTTTCCTCTCTAATGTTGTTAAGACATGTACTGAATTTCCTCCCAGTGGGAGTTTTAAATTGAACATATTGTTCTACAGCTTCATAAACATAATGGATGGTGGTTACATTATGAGTGGAGTTGTGTAATCTGTGAATAATCTGCTATTGATGCCAGTATTTATGTACTATTTATTTCATTACATTACATGTCATTTAACAGACGCTTTTATCCAAAGCGACTTACAATGGAATTGAGTACAATCAGACAGGGGTGGAGTCGAATTTGCGACCATTGCGACCGTGATGTCTTTCGCACACAGGGTACCGGTCTGAATCACTGAGCCACTCCGCCCCCGGTTAACGCATTTGAAATGTTTGTTATTATATATGTATGCTTAAAACATAAAATGTCAAAACCATCATTTGCTTTTGGTATTTTTTTTTAATGTATTTGTATTCCAGTGTCGTAGCCTATATGATTAAAGACATTTATATATTCAAATATAGCATTGTGTCATGTGGTGCACCGGCATGACTAGTCAGGTCTACACACAAAAACACATTATTTCAACATTTGAAGCAATAACATATCTGCTGACATCATGTATTTTTTCAAGGCTCCAGGAAGATGGAGGCCAAATACAACATACAGACCGCTTATCTGTCCCCATTTCCCCAGTACAAGGGTCAGGAAAAAGGGCAAGGGAAAAAGGGCTATATTGCCTGAGTAATCTGATTTATAGATCATCACCATTGTTTTTACCTCAAAGAATGCAGAGTTTACTGTGTCAGCACTTTAGCTAGAGCACAAATAGATTACATGTCAGGAGCAAAGCATGCCCTGTGATGGACTGGGGATCTGTCCAGGGTGACCACACCTTTCGCCCTATGTCAGCTTGGATTTAGAGACCCCGCGACCTTCCTGTGGAAGATAAAGTGGTAGAATATGAGTGAGTGAGTGAAGAGCAGAGCAGCACGAGATACGTGGAGTTACCGTATTTAATTTTTATTTGGAGTAGTAATAATCATGATCATCATCATCATCCTTATCCTTATTATCTTTATTCACAGAGCCCTTCTCAAACTAAAGATTCAAAATGCTGCACAAATAAAAGCACAGGTTTAAAATGTAAAATAAAATAAAAAAATAGAAACACACAATATATATTTATATAAACGAATAATCAAATATTAAAATATGAGCATGACCGACCCTAACAAAAATAAAGGTAAAATCTAGAAATGCAGGACGATAAAAGTACATTTTAATCCTTGTTTCATTCCCTTCATGGATTATTTCCCAGAAAAACTGCCACTGACTTTCCCAAAAGGTCTGTTCAAGTATAATGCGTCATAAGTCAGTCAGTCAGTCATTCATCACATACATTCAAGCTGGAAAATAAACATCCAGGTATTCTACAATATTACATTACATGTCATGTCATTTAGCAGACGCTTTCATCCAAAGCACCTTACAATGGGTATGAGTACAATCAGCCAGGGGTGGAGTCAAACTGGTGACCATTGCGACCATGATGTTTTTCGCACACAGGGTACTGGTCTTAATTACTGAGCCACTCCACCCACCAATAACGTTGGGCTGAATAGCCTGCGAACAATATAAAAATCACTGACACGGAGACTAACTTTCACTCACTCACACTCACACTGCTGTGGCATGTTGATATAAGTTTGATGGGATTGGATTTCTTGTCACTGGCAACTGGTTAAAGTAGATCACACTGAAAATGAAGTGGACACTAATCCTCCTCGTTGGTGAGTAGATTTTAATACTAAAGAAAAACATGTAGTTGCTGAGTTGTGCAAATGTGCATGAACTCTTTCACACTGGATGATGTTGTCCTGTTATATTATTACCCTACTAGGTATCTCCTTGGCTAACACTATTTTGAGTTGGACGTATCATTACTCAAACAACACCATGAACTGGACCCAGGCCCGACAGTATTGCCAGACCAATTTCACAGACATGGTTGTCATCCAAAGCCAGAGAGAGAATGACTATATTGTCTCCCTGCTGCCAAACAAAACTAAGGCCCCATATTATTGGATCGGAATCACCAAAAAACACATAAATGAAATTTGGACCTGGCTTGGGAATAACAGCACATGGATTGGTAATGCATCATGGGCAAAAAATGAGCCCAACAACAACTACAGCACAGAGTTCTGTGTGGAGATCTACATCAACACAGGAATGAACAGAGGGAAGTGGAATGACGAGAAATGCTCAAATCCCAAACACCCAGTTTGTTTCAAAGGTGTGTAAATAATTATTATTTTTTTTTTTTGTTACTGTTTCAAAAGAGATTTTAGTATTTGACTTTTTCTGGACAGCCCAGTGTAACGCAACGTCATGTGTCAGAGGATCATGTCAGGAGACCATAGAAAACACAACCTGCCACTGTGAAATCGGCTTTAAGGGAGACAGGTGCCAAACAGGTGAGGAGAGAGTTTTTTGAAAACAAATTCCTTGTTATTTTAATGTGAGGATTTCCCCACATCCTTAAAATACTCACATACCCATATGTACAATGTCACAGCTTGTATTTGTAATTATTTGTCCTTCACATTCTAACTGGGAAGGGATTTCCTATAGCAACAAGAATCAAGCGGCAAAATCCACGGCAGTAATGTTGTGTTTTTTATCATAAAAAAATCAATTGTCTAAGTTTAAACATTGTATTTGCATTGCATGCAGTTGCATTAAGTGGCTTTAATGCATATTTGTACATATGCATGAGATGGGATCACATGATGAGCATATTTGCATGAAAGTGCATTATTTTTATTGAGTACATACATATGCGACTGTTGCTATACATTTCACACAGCACGCTCTTTTATGGCATATTCACCACTTCATAATCGCGTACCGCTGAAAATTGATAGCTGAATGCAACATTTGCTCATATGTGCAAACTGTCATTAGCAGCTGCTCTACGTGTTTGCTATCAAGCTTGTCATATGAGCACTGACCTGCAAGCACTGAAGCACACAGCTCTTCTTCAGAGCTGAAACTGAATTTTAACATCCCCTCATCTGTTTCCTCTGTTTCCTTAGGTTAGGCAGAGGATTGTGCACAAAACTGATCAAAGTGCTCACATCAGCTTGTTTGTAGTCAAGGCTATTGTAGGCTCTTATATAACTTATATAAAAAGGTCCCTATTAACCTTTAACCTGTTTCTACTCACAGCCGTGGAATGCCCCCAGCTGCCCCAGACTGATAACGGAGATTTTAGCTGTCCTGGAGGAAACCAGACATTTAACTCAACCTGTCAGTTAAAATGTCACTTTGGGTTCCTGCCGACTGTCCCGCTAGCCATCACCTGCGGGGCCAATGGTCTCTGGACTGGCCCAAGACCAATTTGTAAAAGTAAGTTTTGCATATCTTGAAGTGAGTATTAATTGTCAAAATCCAGTCTGGTAGGCTATTCATAGCACTCGTAGTAAAGCAGCAGCAGCAGCACCATCAGTACTAGTGGTAATGGGAGTAGTAAAAAAGGAAAGTGCTCAGTACTGAATACTAAAAAACATTCTCCTCAGGTTATAAACAGGCCCTTTTGGCTATGGCTGGATGTGCAGCATTGCTTGTCCTCTGCTGCGTCTGTTTCTGCTGGATGAAACACAGAAAAAGTCAGTGTTTCTCAATGACGCTTGATTGAAATAAGAGACGCAACGCAGCCTCATTGCAACACCTCAACAGTGAACTGTTTGTCCATTCGTTTCCCACAGGAAAGAAGCTTGCCCAAGTGAGGTTAGTGTTGAAACGGCGCACAAAGCAGCTACACCCACTGAGGCACCAAGTGTGAGCTTCACAATTTAAAGAATTGATGTGTATGAAAATGTTGACGGTGTCAACTGCTTGTCCCTTATAGGAACCCCGGAGAAACAACAAGTCCTTCCAGTGAAGTGCATGGATAAAGGACAAGTGCAACCTTATTTGTCTTTTAAAATAAAGACTCATATTCATTTTTATAAATAACACATGCTATATGCCAAAACACATTGGATAAGTTGGTTAATTTTCTCTAAAACGCTGTATGTTAGATTAGAATTCACTAGATTTTCGTGTGATAGTGCAGCAGATTATATATACCTAAAGTGCTTTTATTGTAATAACATCAAAAGTTGCATTTGTTAAATTTAAATCGAATTCAATAAAGTGCATTTGAGTGTGTGCATGTGTGTGTGTGTGTGTGTGCTTCCGTTGTGTTGTGGGTGGTACAGTACTGCCCTTCCTGAAAGGATGTAATGGTAAAAGTGATATTACTTAATCGGTGACATCCTCCCCAGAGGACAATTAATATATTGTCCATTGATCATGGAGTAGATGCACGGACAAGGATACATAACCGGGGCAGATTAAATGGTAAAACCTGAACATTTTTCATGCATTCATATATGTGTATTCACATTCATAAGCAGTTATTGAGTGAAGAATATTTATCTTTTTATGTCAGATGTCTCAAAAACAAGTTCACACTGGACGGAGGCTGCATCATAAGGTGCTAATAGCAGCATTTTTTGTTTTTACCCAAGGTAAGTTTACACAGTCCTACAGATACAAAGGTGTAGGCTTCACCAGTTCACTTTAATCTCATCATCCATATACCTACAATCTCAGATATGAGCGGCGCTCGGGCATGGACCTACAACTACAGCACTACTCCAAACCGGAGGTGGATTCAGGCCAGTCAGTGGTGTCGGCAGCACTTCATGGACATGGTCACCATCCAGAGCCGGGAGGAGACTGACTTCATCAACAATCTGCTGCCTTTTAATTCAAAATATTACTGGATAGGCATTCATAAAGTGGATGGAGTGTGGACCAGGGAGGGAAGCAATGAGAAAGTGCCAGCAGATGATCAGAACTGGGCTCCAGAGGAGCCTGATAACATAGCAGGACAGGACTGTGTGGAGATGTATATCAAGAGGGCGAGTGACACAGCAATGTGGAACAATGAAAAATGTCACAGTAAGAAAGGAACAGTCTGCTACTCGGGTAAATCACACTTCATCTTGTTTGACTGGCACATGAAACTGATTGTTGCAGACTTAATATAGCACACACGATATGTTTCTGTGTGTATGTAGCCTCTTGTAAACAGGATTCCTGCAGTGTCCATGCAGACTGTGTGGAGACCGTAGGGAACTATACCTGCAGGTGCCATCCTGGTTTCCTTGGACCACGCTGCGAAGAGGGTGAGGGGTAAAGAAATGATAATATTGAAACATGACTTCTTTATATGGTGAGCTGAACAATATCAGGTTTTTTTTGTTTGTTTTTGATGTTCTCTTCAGCCATCTCATGCAAACCACTGCTGGATCCAGAACATGGTTTTCACAACTGCTTCCACTCCTATGGTTCTCATCATTTCAACTCTTCCTGCCATTTCCGCTGTGAACTTGGGTTTCACTTAGTGGGAGCGTCCAAAATGTTGTGCCAAACCACTGGACTCTGGGACCACCGTGCGCCTCTGTGTCAACGTATGCCCACTGATTATCACTAATGTCAAAAGAAGTGACAGTCTCAGACGCTGAAGTTGCAATTAAAACAGTTCTCCCTGCCTGTTGTAGCTGAACAGTGTCCAGTTCTGAACCACACCGACAGCATTGGAGGAAGTGTGAACTGCAGCCACCCCGTCGCACCTTACAGCTACAACTCCACCTGTGAGATCAGGTGTGATGAGGGCTATGAGCTCAGTGGACAGGGCTGGACACGCTGTGACCACACTGGCCAGTGGACAGCCAGTGCCCCAGCATGTACAAGTAAAGACTTTTTTTTCATTTCAATAAGAACAAAATGACCAAAACATTTTAATTTAACGTTCATAACAGCTCTTTGATGTGAGGCCTTATCTGACGATGTTTTACTGCAAGTTACTTTTTTGTATTACTTGCCCTCTTGTTAATAGATTCACTGCCACATTTTACTACTAGTTATCTTGCCTCAGTGTGTAGTCACATCCTGTGCAGACTGAAGCAGATCAGAGGCCGGTCATAGCTGTCATCGCTTCACTTCACACTCCTTTATGTCTGCGCCCCGGCAAACAATATTGAAATGTACTGTGGGCAAGCACTTGCTGTTTTTTCCTTGACTTATTTTTCACATGATTATTCACGCCACCACCTCATGCTCATGCTATGTGTATAAAACAAAGCGTCATCATCATCATACACAGCTCAGGATGTTGATTTTCATTGTGTGGGCCTTTGTTTAATTATCTGAATCCCCCCCCTCAGTAAAGAAGTGCAACCCCATTTTCTTTCCTGTGAACGGCAACGTGACATGTGTGCACACTCTGGAGCCTTACTCATTTGGCACACAGTGTAACTTCACCTGCCAGGAGGGCTACTACATGTCTGGAGACAACACACTCACCTGTCTGGCTTCAGGGGAATGGAGCAAACCTACACCCACATGTACAGGTGTGTGACAGAATTTCCGTGTCATTTCTACAGTATGTTTGTAGAGCCCTTATTTCTTTGCTGCGTACTGATGGGTCATAATGTTTCTTCCTGTTCAGTGGTAAAGTGTGGCAGTCTAGTGGCTCCACCTAATGCTGCCTCAGTGCAATGCCAAGGCCCTTTAGGAGAGTACAGCTATGGCTCAACATGCATTGTACAATGTGAAGAGGGATTTGATCTGATTGGCACAAATGTGACACAATGTTTTTCACACGGAAACTGGAGTCACACACTTCCGCTCTGCCAGGGTATGACGAGTAACATACTAAGTATGAAGAGGAACCTGTTCCCCTCAGTTCATGTACTGTGTGTAACTGACATGTTCCCTTGTCTGTCACCTTTCAAGCCAAGAGGTGTGAACCCAGGAGTCCTCCTTCTCACGGCTCCATTTCCTGTTCTGACCCCAATGGTTCCTTCAGTTTCGGTTCTCAGTGCACGTCAAGATGTGATGAAGGTTTTGTCCTGAATGGGACAGCGAGCACTAAGTGCACCTCCCTGGGAACATGGAGCGCAGGCTACCCACAATGCTTGGGTAAAGAAAAAGCTAAAAGCTGCATTGTGGCTGAGATTACTTTATGGTTCATATTGCAATACCACATAAAACCTTCCTGTCTATTTTCTCCCAGCTAAAAGTTGCCTCTCTCTGAACTCTCCTGTATATGGCTCCTTGAAATGCTCGGATCCACATGGAGAGTTCAGTTTTGGTTCTCGGTGCACATCGACCTGTGGTGATGGTTTTCTCCTGAATGGCAATGCTTCCACAGAGTGCACCTCTCTGGGCACGTGGAGCTCAGACATCCCACTTTGCATGGGTAAAAAAATATTAAGCCCTCTTTTACTTTTTTTACTGCTAAATCAAGAGAATATCTCCTGAATTAATAGTTAAGATCAAATGACTGCACATATTTACAGCTAAGATCAACTCTCTCTGTCTCTCTATCTCTTTTACCTCCAGCTAAGAGATGTCCCAGTCTCAGTCCTCCCCCTCATGGCTCCTGTCTCTGCTCTGGTCCACATGGAGAGTTCAGTTTTGGTTCTCAGTGCACCTCAAACTGTGAGGAGGGATTTGTCCTGAATGGGACGGCTGTTACTGAATGCACTTATCTAGGCACATGGAACAGAGACTTCCCACGCTGCCTGGGTAAAACATAGCTTTGAAATCTAAGAAATCTAAATCAACATACAGTAAAACCATGTCACATTGTGTTTCAGATGGTATTCTACTACCACTTTACCACACAGAGCATGTAAATATCTAAGTTGCTCTTCCTCTGTCTGTTCCAGCTAAGAAATGTCCTGCTCTCGTTTCTCCCTCTCATGGCTCCCTTCTCTGTGTGAATCCTCATGGAGAGTTCAGTTTTGGTTCTCAGTGCACATCAACCTGTGTGGACGGATTTCTCCTGAGTGGGTCGGCAAACACTGAGTGCACCTCTCGGGGCTCATGGAGCAGAGAAACAGCCAACTGTCAGGGTAATAAATCAGAAAAATTTAAAAAGGCAGAAATTAAACCACAGCAGGAGGAGGGATAAGAAAAGGCAAAACAATAACTGCTAATAAGTTGTATATGTGAATTCTATGTTTGGATTTACACTTTGCTTAAGGTAATGGTGTTTATTTCTTCTGAGTTATGTTCATTGTTATTTACAGCAGGCCCATGCCCCCTACTGGCCAAAGCTCCACAGCATGGGAGGATGAACTGCAGCCATCCATATTCTCCTTTCAGCTATGAGTCCCACTGTGACTTTGAATGTAATGAGGGTTTCTGGCTGAAAGGAACACCAACTATAACATGTAATAACTCGGGCCACTGGAGTCATGCGCCACCAACCTGCCAGCGTAAGTGTCCTTTGGTTTGGTTTTGCTATTCTGATTTTTCTACCAGCTGTTACAGTTTATTTCCCCCACAGCGGTGCAGTGTGAGGCCATCCATGGTCTCTCTTTATCTCTGTCTGTGAACTGCACTCATCCTCTGGGGAATTTCAGCTTTGGCTCCCAGTGTATTTTTACCTGTGATGATGGATTTTCTATGAATGGCAGCGAGGTGCTGCTTTGCTCTTCTGCTGGGTTTTGGAATGACTCTTTGCCCGACTGCACAGGTACAGTATATCAATTTTACATTAAAGAAACGATCATTTTGCAATTGAAAACAGTATTTTTTTGTGAGAAATTATGGTTCTGCCTTTATTATTATTCACTGATTGGAAGATACATAAAAACTGTCATCAGAGTTTTGATGTGCTCCTGTAGAAAATATGCTGCTTGCATCCCCCATGGTGATGTCCAGTGAATTCATGGCAGCTTATACTGTAATACCACTTATCCTGATTGGTCTGGCAGTGTTCCTTCTTATGCGATTCAAGAAACAAGGTGAGACCTTCTGGAATAATTTTTAGCAATTATTCTGAACATAACTCAGAAGAATAATTCTGTACATTTAACACATGCACACTGCACATTGTAACCCTCGTCTTATCTCCTGATCTTTGCAGGAACAGCAATCATGCCCGAGGCACTATTGGAAGAACGAGAAAATCCAGCCTTTGAGTTCTGATTATTTCTTGATACATGCAGCAAATTGTTTCAAACACTGTCTTTTAATGCATGCTCATGACTGCTGGATTAGAGCTTTTGTGAACATTAAATACATTTTCCACTCAGACAGGCTTTGCACATTTAAATGATCATGCAGTTAGGGTGACATTTTGTTTTTTTTTAAAAGCTCAAATCTTACATGTCAAACATAAAGCAAACTGGCTATGCATTTTGCTTGTACATCACTTATAAACAATAAGTTAATGAGTTAATAAATTAGAACCATCATTTGTTTGCTTTCGTTTGTTTGATTTATTTTGATGAAATTGTCAGATATGTGTGGTATGGAAATTAAAAAGCTTTGGTGATGATCCGGTTGTGGATGAGGTTTCAGGATTTGTTTTTACAGCATTGGTGGATGTTTGTGCTCTCTGAGTCCTTTCTTATTGTTTTGTTTGTTCATTCATTCATTCATTCATTTACTGTATATCATTAGCTTGCTTGGCCACTTCTGCTAAATGGGCATTTAATCTGTTCTGGCATGTATACCTTAAACACTATCCAATGATGTGTGACATACGGGCAGACCCCATCTCTTTTGGTGGCCTCTTTAGCGCGTCTGGTAACCCACATTTGAACTCCTCCATACGACCTAATCCACTGTGGGCTCAGTTAGGGAAGTGGAGATCACTAATCTGCCAGAAAGTGTCAATTTAGCACATTTACTGGCCAGAACACTGCTGTCACCGAGTGGTGAGGATGTGATCTATTATCAGCCTCAGCTCAACGTGTCACATTGGGAACCGATCCAACATTCAGGGGCAATTTACTGCCCCCCACTCTAAGTATTCAGTATTAAATCAGACTCACACGGTATTCTATATTCATATATTTTGTACTACTTATTAAGGTGTAAATGTATTGTCTATTTTAAATATGAAGATGCACAGTGGCTGGTTTTATTGCGTAGCATTTTTCTGTGCCAATAATACCCAAGACACATTATGTGCTGCAAATGTCCAGTTAAGTATCTTCAGCAAAGCGTGTACATCTGCCTTGGCACTGCAACAGCATGAAGCCAATTATAGCGGTTAAAAAGACAGAGGGTTTGTGGCCTGTGTTTGGCATGAAGGGTGCAATAAATTACCGAACTGTTGACAGGAAACTGTTTGGCTACCATCAGAATAATAATGAGGTTATTGCTACCTGCTGTGACCGTATGATCACGGTTTGATTATTTTTCACATCCCACCCAGTGCTGCTGGCAGCCACGCATAACGTTTGTGCCAACACTGCACAGACTCATGCACAAGAGGGGAAAAGACCCTGCAGGTGACCACGTTGGCTTCCTTCTTTGATATTTAAGTCTGGCTTTTCTCCCTTGAGCTGCCTCTGAAGGTACAAGGAAATGCATTATGATACAACAACAAAGAGTGTTGTTCCACCTTACACATGAGCAGGCACACGTACTGTACTCATGCCAGCAAAGCAGATACAGATGCAGATACAAAGGCAGACTTACACATGCACAGTATACCCTGCTGCACACTTCTGTAGTTCTGGTTGGCGGTAGCATACCATGGTGACAGACAGTTAGATTGTTCCTGACCATTGACTTGCACTCTTTGCTCTTCAAGGTCTGATTTCATAGTGGGAAATATGAGACGGGTCCAAGAAAGGGTTCATGACTAGGGCAAAGAGGCACTCCATACTGTGGGTCTTCATATCTCTGTGTCACCCTGGACATTCTCCCCTGACACAGCTTTCAGCTCCTCCGTTGTCTTGAACCTCCTCCCTGGGTTTTCTCAACTTCTCTCCACAGGATTGGTGCATTCCAGCTGGGCCCGGCACCTGGGTGGTCGCCCTCCCCACCTCCTGCCCACTTTGACTGGAGGAAGGAAAAGGCAGAAAAATGCAGCAAGGGCCTTTGACCGCAAGGAGCACAATGTGAGCGTTGATGCTGGCGGCGTGGATGTGATGCTCACCTGCCACTGACCCATACTGCTGTCATAGCCCAGCATTTCACAATCTGATGATCCACCCAACAGCCAAGGAGAAGATGCTTCACTGACCTGTCAGCCAGATGGGATTGATAAGCGCTGAGGATGGACTGACCTGGCGCTAACCCTCAGCATTTCATTTCATTTCATTCTGAATATTTACTGTATCATAATACCATTTATTGACCATTGTTGATTCATTCAAGATGAACAGCATACACACATTGTGAGAATAAATACAAATACATATCCAAACAGTTATTTACATTAACAGATGTAGTTATAATCTTATAATCTAACATTTAAACTTAATGAGAGAGGTCCGACAGTGTAATCCATATACACAGAAGACTTGAAAGAGTCTGTATTGTACAGTGAGATTGCAAACATAGAGGGAAGAAGAGTTAGTATGCTTCTATGAACATGAACATGGTTACAGTGTATCCACCATTCAGTAGTCTGATATCCACAGAATGGGTCACGATCTGTCCACAATGTGAATTCCTGTCTGGAGTCTTACAGTTTCCTGTTTTTACCTGCCCACACAAAATATTTTCACCGCTTCCCGGATATCGTGTTTGTGTTGCGTCCCAGACAACTTGGAAGTCGAGATTTTTCCAACAGACATTTCCAATTTCTGATGCCAAATGTAAACAAACAAAATCAACAAAAAATAACATGGATATGTTTGTTTTTTTTTTCATTGTGACAGATAGTGATTAGACAATTCAATGATTAGCTGCCTCCCTGTGCACATAAACAAAGCAAATATGATTATTATTAGTAGTATTACTATTATTATTAATATTGTTATTATTATTATTATTATTATTATTATTAATAATAATAACTATAATCTTATTTTGACAGCAATTTACATAGATCAGGTTTTACTATCTGATTTGAATTGAATATAAACATTCTGCATGTTGCCTTTTAGTGTTATGTTTTATGATGTGTGACATCAGAGAGCAGCTTCCCCCGTGCGATGGGGTAAATAATTTTGCTCTGACTTCACAGAAAAGAATGACGACTTTTTCTTGTGCTCAGTTTGTACTTATTCTCGTTGAAGTTTGACAAATCTCGACTTCTGATTTGTCTTGAACACAGCATTAATCTGTCTTTTTTGTCAGTCCATTTATGCATGTTTCATAGAGTTTCTATGTCAATGTTGTTGAATATTTTATGATTTGTGTGCATCTACACATTGATTATAAGCCTTGACACTTGCCATACTTGGAGATAATTTTACACCCAATTCTCCTTTTCCAAAGAGACAAACGATGATACCAGACAGTGATGTAGAGTGAGTCGGACCAATTCTCACCGAGTCGTCACTCTCAGGAGGTGAAGTAAGAGTCCTGCATGGAGTAGAGACAGTCAATAGGAGTAAGTAGAGAGGAGCCACTTAGTGGGAGGCAGTCGCTGTCAAGCATCTGACAAAGTGGGTCCTTGTCGATGTCACTGTACAGGCTCTTAAAGCCTAAAAAGAGAGACAAGATCATTGCTCAGTTAATAACTACTATATAACCTGATCATCAATTATATTGAAAAAGTGTTTAAAGTATTTGGAACAATTGAAAATCTGAAATATCATCCTAGAAATTAATAATTTAATTAAGATATTGTACCTGATAATATAATTTAATATAGCCATCCATCCATTATCTACCGCTTTATTCTCCACAAGAGAATAATATAATACAATATAATATAATATAATATAATATAATATAATATAATATAATATAATATAATATAATATAATATAATATAATATGATATGATATAATATAATACAATATAATATAATATGGGCAAAAAGAACATACAGTGTGATTGTTTACAGCAATCCCACTAATTATTGAGGCTCAGCTCAATATCGTAAACATTCCCGACAACTCCACATTGTGAAATGACAGCAGCACTTTACCATAGGGGTGCATGTGATCCCCTGGCATCTGAGGTGGGGTCAAGCCCTGCCTGAAGGGGTCCATGTCATAGTCCTGTGGCTCCAGAGTGGTGAGCCCCACCTGCTGCTGCTGCTGCTGCTGAATGTGGTGAAACGAAGAGCCCAGATGCTCCATCTCTGAGGGTAATCCACCACGAGAGGGCGCTGTAGGGCACAGAAAATTGGTGAGCTTTTGTGTTATATGATACAAACTTATTTGCCATATTGCTGTGAATGTAACTTGTGTACACATATACTGGTGAACACTTAAAAGCACACACATAATGTTCTGTCTTTGTAAGATTGATTTTGTCACATTGGTTTGTTCCTGTCTAAAATACGTTTTTTCCACTATAAAAAGCGACTGAGAAGAGGAAGGGGCACAACTGGTGTAACCTTTTCTTAATGAATGCTGAAAAGACCATTAATAACTTAAACAAGCAGTTATTACACCATTTTCCAGCAGTACCTGAATGATGGTGCTCGTGCCGTTCCTGAGTCTGCTGCTGCTCCTGTTGCTGCTGCTGTCTCCTGGCCAGTTTCTTCATCTATAGAGACATGCACAACCACAGGTTAGAGCCATTCCCTGTCACTGCACAGTGAGTTCAGTATCAACAGTGTGGTAAAGGACATTTTTCAGTGGAGCAGGGAAACCACACATGAGCCCACTTTGTGAGGAAATTTGGCTTTTTAATCTACAGCAATCACACAGTGAGATGTCATCAGTTTCCTGTATGTAGAGATAACCAGGCTGATTTTTACCCTGGCATACAAACACAGTGCAGAAAGAGGCCTTTTATTAGTAAAGCATATGACTGTGCGCGTATGTGTGTGTGTGTGTGTGTGCTCTATTACTTTGGCTCTTTGGTTCTGGAACCAGACTTGCACAACCCGGACACTCAGGCCGGTCTCTGCTGCCAAGGTCTCCCTTATCTTGGATTAAAATTCAGGGGGAAGGACAACAAAAAAGAAGGAGGATTTAAAAAAAAGAAAGAAAGAAAGAAAGAAAGAGCAGGTCAGTTGAAGGTTAAAAAAATGTTGCTTCATCCTTCTGCCTCAAACAAGGAGGAACATTCATGAAATGTCTTGTATAGAAAAATCACACCTTCTAAATGTCTCTACATTTACATTTTTTAAATTTATTTTCAAGGTCAAGTCGGCTTTGTGAGAACACGATATCTGTGACACTCTATTCATTATGATTTTCATCTTAAATTTCAGTTCTTTCAGAAAGGCTTTTCTGACCACACTGTTAGTAGAGTGATATTAATTACTGTAGCTGTTGTTGTAATGAAATTTTAGAAAATAAATTTAAAACATTCCTCTCAAAAACAATTAGGGACCATTACTGTACACTATCTCTTCTGTGTAACAATAATTGCTGGGGCCAGTTTAAATTCAACACTCATTAAAATGACAATATTTTACTTGGAGTAACACCACAGATCTTAAGGTTTGGAAACATAACGTAGAATATGTCCTAGTAAACACAGAGTAAACACTCTACCTTTCTGCAAGGCTTGGATGAGACCTCAAAGGAAGCTTTAAAGGTCCGTCTTTGTTGAGTGGTCAAAATAGTGCGAGGTCTTTTTGGACGTTTGATTTCCAGTTCTTCTGATTTAATCTGTTTGCCTGTCCCTTCACTGGATTCCTCCTCCTCTTCTTCCTCATCATCATCACTTTTACCTGGTGGGTAGACATTAGTGCATTTATTAGTCAGTTTTTCCTACAGTTTTTAACTACATTTACTTAAATTTCCAAAGATCTGCTTAAATTTGTATTGGTAATTTATGTAATTTATGATTTATCAAGGGTAACCTTGAACAACTTATGTTCTTTTTCATTTATACTCTGCATTGATACTATGAAGAAATATAATAAAGACACAAATAAATAAATAACACACACAACACAATAAATGAGGTGAAGTGCACAGTAGTATAGTAGAGTTTTATTTTGATTCAACTTGTCCTGATAGAACATCTTCATAAGTAGATGATGTGAAAACCCACAATGTCCATCGTCATAAATACTGAAAACAATGTCGCTGTGTGTGTTTTTCCATGATTAAGTTACAGGACTAACACATTGAACATCAGTGAGTCATTGTAGCACAGATAAGAAGCTGAGGTACCTCCATTTTTCTATATCACTCTTATTGTTTGCATGTTAAAATACTTACTTATCCATGTTGTCCCCTGTGGGACATATGGGTGCATGCATGTCAACCACAAGAGAACAATTCTCTGCCATTTTATATTTTTTTAATTGTTAAATAATCCAACAGCAAGGTCAAAAACAACTCTTACCCCACAAATGACCCAATCATTGGTTGTGCACTAATGTACAAAAGCACATGCACAAACATTCAAAGTGCCCACAAAGATTGTACCTGTGTCAGAGGAGGTCGGGCTGGCCAGACATCGGTGATAGTCTTCTCTAGCACACAGAAGCCGTCCCTCCCTGAGGATGCAGTGTTCTCCAGTCTGCAGGCGGCAGGAACAAACGCTGCAGGTGAAGCAGCGCAGGTGGAAAACAGTGGCTCCTGCACGCATCACCAGCTCTGTGGGGAAGACGGCCTCCGCACAGCCCCCACAACGCACCGCAAACAGACTGGAGGGAGGAGGGATGGGGAGAACAACAGAGGAAATGTAGAGAAACAGTTAGTGAGAGTCCAGTAAACAGCAGAGAGTGGTGCTTTTGTGAAGCTGGCTAGAGTAAACACTTCAGTAACCATCACACACTCAGTAAGACGGAGCTCTGAGAGATAAAACAATGCTTAGTTGACTTGAGGAATGTTGCTGAGTCGAGCTGTCACTCAAAACAACTTGCAAACCTGATTCTCCCCTCTCCTCCTCCTCCTCCTCTTCCTCCTCCTCCTCCTGGTCGGGCCACTCAGACACATACCCTAAGCATGGTGGGTGTGCATCTGAGCGCCTGGCAACCAGCACTGGTGGGCTTAACCTCAGAGACTGTTGCCGTGGCTCCGGCTGCCATGTCCGAGGCTGTGCTCCTGGGGAGGCAGGAGAAAAGCTCTCGGCAGGCCATGGCTCCAGGCAGAGGGGGGGAATCAGATCTCCCGGTGGGAGAGGCTGAGCTGCCGGTCCCAGGAATTATCCGTGGAATTATCCTTAAGTCTGCTTAACCAGAGGAGCACAAAGACTGAGACAGCCCCCAAGCAGCAGGACCATTGTCCGCTGGCTGGCACCTCGGCATTTTTCGTCTGTCATGCAGGATGATGCGTCATCATTCTGGAGCTGGCATTTGTCTCCAGACCTGACTGGGTCACCAGAGCAGTCAGCACAGAGGCATGAGAAAGTGACAGCCTTTTTTCCTCCATTGTTTTGTTTTCACATAAAAATAAAGGATTTGAAGGTGGTAAGTGTGAGTTGAAAATGATCCATGATTTGCAGTTTTCTATTCAGAGCAAACCCCTTATCAACAAGGTGATGTTGGCCAATTAAACGTTCCCTGTGTAACATTTAGGAGGGTTCACTGGCAGCAGTTAAATATTCTTCACATAAGTTAGTGTATAATTGCTTTGAAAATGTACTTTACGCCAAAACGTTTCTACTGCAACCCAAACAAACCAGCCAAAGGTGACCATCTGCAGTCTCACCATTGAATGTCACTAATTCCTACACACTGGACCTAAGATCTATATAACAATTACAGTGTGTACACCATTCAGACATGATGAAATGCTGCCATAATGACAAAAACTGTATCCAAGGTACAGTATATATTCCTACGGCTACTTAATCATTGTTGTCCGTGTGAATATTAGCCTCAATTCTTAGACAGTTATAATTTTCAGGAAAGTGTCAGTGGTTAAAGTTTCCTTAGTTCTTGCTCATTTTAACACTCAGACTACACATCAAGCAAACACCTAGTCTGAGACATCCCTGTCAAACGTTCTGGAGCGACAACATCCTAAAGCCAAACATTTCTGGGACCTCTTACTGTTGCTGTGGGGTCGCTAGGGAAATGGCGGAGCCCATTCCCAGAAGCTCAGGAGGGTCAGTCTGGCTGCTTGACCCATCTCTGTCTTCTGCCCCACGGCCTCAATGGTATGCACTTTAATATGGTCAACATACCGTCTGTGGTATGTGCATTCCTGTGGCATCAGAAGAGGCAATAAGACACATAGAGCAAAGCACCAGAGTTGCTTTAATGTCTAAACATGATGCTAATGCTGGATGTCAGTGAAGAAGCAACTCAGGGCATTAATGTTGTGTGTCCTTCACGTTTCCAGAATTGCTTTTCCATTATACATCTAGTCCAGTTTGTCTTATTATCCCGCAGCACTCTTAAGCCTTAATGCAAAGGTAAGAGTACCTCAAATACCTAAGGAGCAGCTCAAGGTGTTTAATATTTCAAAGTTTCCGCTGACATGACTGGCCCAGACGCCCTGCGAGGAGAGCGGGAACACTCAGTCACGCTGGATTGAAGACATGGCAATTAGTGACAAGATCATTACAGCAATAATAAGTCAGCAAAATCCCGTGCCCCTGCTCAGACACTCAGACACACACACACACACACACACACACACAGTCTCTCCCGGGGAATCGGCTATCTTAACTTAATGTTGACCTTTCGCAGTCAGGCGAACAGACTGCTGGTCTGCCGGAAAGCAGAGAGACAGATCCTGTTTCTGGATCGGGTTCACCTGGATCCATTGCTGAACCCACGCACCAACAGAGTCTGTGTATCAGATACAGATCTGAAGGTCAAATGCACCGCCAGTCACATCGCTGATCTGACGACCAATCTGCTGTCCACTGCGCCAGTCCACCCAACCGTTCCCAATCTAACCAACCTATAATTCACTAAGTTACAGTACAGTCTGCCTGTGCTACGACAGGTCAGGCAAACAGATTATATAAACCATGTTTGCATTATACAGTGTGTACAACACAATTCATTAACATTTACTCTGGTTTCTCAATGACGGGTCACAAATAGACAATAGAAAGCATTTAAAGACACCAATTTGAAGACACTAATTACTGTTTTACTGCGGTGTTTGCCAAATTTCACAATATAAATCATGTCTAGAAAAGATTCAATGCATAACATTTGTGACTTTTTCTGTAATTTCTGTCATTTCTGTAACTCCTTGTATTATTTTAAGTAGGTAAACCTGATCTTACCCTGAGATCTTTATGCGTTATTTATAACATATACATATTAATCTTACTCAAAGGCTGGAAAAAAAGGTGTCATTTTTTCGACCAAAAATAGAATTCCTGTGACCCATCTGTGTGTCCCAAACCCAGTTTCTGGGAATGACTGATTTAGAAAATGCTCATTATTACCTCTGAGATGTGTCCCATTAATACTGTGTATTTAATGTGATTATGTTTTGGGTATTTTTGAGATGTAAATAATAAGATCAGATATGTTAGATATGTGAGATAATCAGAGCTGTATTCACAGGGCTTTTAACCTGAAGTCAGAAGAAGTAATTTGAAAATAGATAAATCTGCCACAGGACAGTGTGATGTATTCACACCAAATATTTCCTTATATTTAAAGTTTAGACTATGGCACAATACATAGTGCTTTTTAAACTTTTGCCAAAAAACAATATCAACTTGTAATAGTCAGTTCATGTAACAAATAAAATGTATTACTGTGTAAAAAAAAAATAGAAAGGAAATATACAGACAGACAAGTTTGCCGTAATCACATTACAGACTCATCACATCTGGGCTGAACAGATTATAAGGCAAGAAAACACCTTCATGGTGCAACAGATTGAGATTTGTTTGTAAATTTAAACTTCTTTATGTTATTTATATAATAATTCATAATAATAAAAAATATAATTATTATAATTTTAGTCATAATTGTAGACAGAGTAGCTGCTTAAGTGTTGCAGGGTGCCATAAACCCAGACAGGGAGGCTGGAGGCCCAGAGGTGGAGCTTTGGCAACAGACCTCCTGCTAATTGGTCAGTTCAGATATCTCATGGTTGGCTGGGCATCGTCCCATCGCTCGACACCGGGGCTGCTGTGAGTAGAGCTTTCCAGATGCCACGGCACATACTGCCAGCGCTCATGGAGCGCACGGTCCCGCAGAATAAGTTTGTGCAATCCTCACCGTCCCTGTTGTAGGGGCTGCAGCAGACCGCCTGATTATGGTTCAAATCTCCTCTGCCCTGCTTTTCTCTTTGTGCTTTGGCCAAGTGCTTTTTATCTCAACTGATCATTCTAGAAATACTTTGAATTGTGTGGTCTTTCAAACATCCTCCCACTGAGAGGCTTGTAAAATAGCTTGATCTTCATGTTTGCATGTCCGACACCAATGCCAATACCACATTCTACCATCCAATACAGTTATTTTGTGCAAAATATTGTTTGTCTCCTCTACCTTGTATTTATCCAAAATTTATCTAAAGAAGTTCACAAAGCTCTTACTCAGATGAACCTTGTCTGTCTTACAGTGAACCATTTATGAGATATTTGGGATGTTTTAGATCTTATAGTGTTTCTTTTCAGTGTTTTCGACACTGACACTGAACATAAAATGCACTTGCTAATGCACATGGGAGCATGATGGTGGGGTGGGGGTTTTTTTTGGACAAGAGTGCACCATTACTACATCATGTCTTGTTTCCCTGCAGGTCTGGCAGAACCTGCATCACCAAATTGTTCAGAAATAATGGAAGCTGCTGCCTTTGAGCTTGTACAATTTTCATCTTGGCTCATGTTTAGGTGAGAGCTTGTTTTTGGAAGAAGAATGAGGGTATTAGGTGATACGAGGGAGCCGGGCAGTGGGTGATGCTGGGAGTTTTGGGGTGTGGGGTGTGGGGGAGCTACCTCTTCTACGAGACCATATGTTGTCCCCAGGTTGCAGTTGCCACGCCAGCAGGTCTTGAAATTTTAACACATTTTGACAATGTGTCAGTTGAGCTCTACCCCTGGTTGTGTGCTGTATGTGTATGAAGGTGTGACCATGTGTGTGTGTGTGTGTGTGTGTGTGTGTGTGTGTACAGTATGCAGTGGTGTTTTCACATTCCAGCTCCCTCGCCACCTCTTCCTCCTACAGTCACCTTGTACTTAGCACTCTGTGCCAAGTTCCCTACAAAGAAATAAACGTACACCACATATGCACTTATACACAACTAATTATTACACTAGTGAATATATGACCTATTATTATCATTATATGACCCACTAATGGTATCATATCCATTTTCCTAACACAAATAGACTCATCTTTAAGTAGCTACAGTATACTTACCAACTCGACAACTCTCTCTCTCTCTCTTTTTCTATCTATCTCTCTCTCTCACACACACTCACACTCACATTCTCAGTCAAGGTCAGACATGGACAAAGGTTCTGTTATTGCTTACAGTCAACTTTTGTTCAGTAGGCCAACAAGGAAAATAGAATAGAAGAAAAAATATATATATATATATATATATATATATATATATATATATATATATATACACATATACATACACATACATATATACATATATACACACACAGATTATAATAACCAGTTTTAAAATAAAAAATATAATATCTAAGGTCCCAAACAAGTTTCCTATATAATAGACCATGCATTATATTATTCCATACAGGAAGAATATATAATTGGACCAAATCCATATCTCTATGCTCTATAAGGCAATAACACGAGAGCTCATTGTTGTGATAATGTTACAAAAAAGAAGAACATTTAAATTTTCTTGCAGTTAGGAACTTGCTATTTTTTAGCATATTTTAAAAATAATAAAAAAAAAATTTCTACCCACAAAATCCCATGCCATTATTTGATGCTGCTTCTGTCTTTTCTGCAACAAAATTTGATTTGTAATAATAATAAGTTGACACTCGCTGCAGAGTGACATGTCTGCAACGTCCCTTTAAATTACAACGCATTTGAAAAATGGCCTAAAACGCACACACGTGTGCGTGTTTGTCTCCTGTTGTCAGCAGAGAAGCCGCAGGGAACCGAACAGCAGAACACAGTCGGACATGATGTTAAGTTACTCACTCAGCATAGTCTCGCCTGCAGTAAAGTTTGCGGTCCCGCAGAAAGCAGGAGTTCTTGAGCGCGTCTCCGCACGCTGCGCAGCGCACACACTCCTCGTGCCACAGACTGTCAGTGACTCTGAGCAGGAATCTGTCTGTGATGAGCCGCTGGCACCCGACACACACTGTCCTCTCAGCCATTACCTGCACAGACGACACGGTGTTACACTTACACATCTTTTAATAACATTATTTTTCTGTCAAGCACTTTGTAAACATTTCTCATTTAAACAAAAAAAAAGCTTTAACTTCTCCGGCACTGTATTTTGTTTTATTATTTTATTATTCTGAGAAGCGCCTTGTCAAATTGTTTTGATGTGTTTTATTTAGATAAAGTTATTAGTATTGTTGTCATAATTACACTCTGGTAATGTAAAGTTATGGAATGGATCATCATCAAAAAAAGTTGCTTTTTAAAAGGTTAGAAAATATGTAACAGGTTCAATTTTATTTTCTATAAAGCACATGTTTTGACCATGAGGACAAATTGCTAAAATTCTAATAATTAACTTCACAATATATATATTTAAATTTGAGTCTTACAAAACTGAACGTGCATGGACATAATCATGTCATGAAAACGTAACGAGTTCATACAGAAACATATTCCTGGAAGAAACAGGACAAAGTTGATTGAGATGGAAAAACACAAAGTTAACTCTTACCTGTGAAGTGAGTCTGCTGACGGTTTAAACGTGCCTGATGAACTCGCTGTTCCTCTCAGAGCATCTCAAAGTCCTGCTGCAACTTTGCTGCTGCTGCTGCTGCTGCTCGCACTCTCACAGAGGAGCGCATCAGAGTAAGAGTCACAGCAGTTAGTCCACGAATATTGACTGTTAAGGCAATTTATCAATTATCTTATTAGGAATGAACGGGAATGAGGGAGAGAGAGAGAGAGAGAGAGAGACGTCGCCCATGTGCAGGTGCAGGTTACCTCACTCTCCACCCCCCACACACCCCCTCTCTCTCTCTCTCTCTCTCGCTCTCCCTCTCTCTCTTTCATGAATGCCAGAGTTACCAGAGAAGCTCATGAAAGGATTTCTCTCTCTCTCTCTCTCCCTCTCTCTTCATTACAAACCAATAACAGTGTTCAGGAAGTGAAGTGCAGGTGAAAAGGTCAAACCTTCAGAATTTTGAGAGATCTATAAAAAAAAAATAAGATAGGTAAGTATAGGATAAGAATAAAGACATATATAATTGGACCAAATCCATATATCTATGTTCTATGAGGCTATAAGTTCCATGACAATAAAATGAAAGCTCCTTGGTGTGATAATGTTACAAAAAAGATAGAAATATACATCATTTTAGTGCAGTTAGGAACTTATTCTTAGCCTCTTTTGAATTAAATACATATATTGAAATGTTGTTTTTATACAAGCTAAAGCTTCACAATAGAAAGATAGTATATTATAATAACCAGTTATACACTTAAAAATATAAAACCTAATGACACAAGACAATTTTCCCATATAATGGACCATGCAGGAAAATTATATAATTGGACCAAATCCATATCTGCATAAGTTCCGTGACAATAAAATGAAAGCTCCTTGGTGTGATAATGTTCCAAAAAGAAAATAAATGTAAGAATTTAAATTTAATTAAAAAAAACAACAACAAAAAAAACAAAAAACAAACATACATATCGACTGTTGGCCTTTTGTTTACAAGCTAACACTTCACAACGGACGGACGGATAGATAGATAGATAGATAGATAGATAGATAGATAGATAGATAGATAGATAGATAGATAGATAGATAGATAGATAGATAGATAGATAGATAGATAGATAGATAGATAGATAGATAGATAGATAGATAGATAGATAGATAGATAGATAGATAGATAGATAGATAGATAGATAGATAGATAGATAGATAGATAGATAGATAGATAGATAGATAGATAGATAGATAGATAGATAGATAGATAGATAGATAGATAGATAGATAGATAGATAGATAGATAGATAGATAGATAGATAGATAGATAGATAGATAGATAGATAGATAGATAGATAGATAGATAGATAGATAGATAGATAGATAGATAGATAGATAGATAGATAGATAGATAGATAGATAGATAGATAGATAGATATAGATAGATAGATAGATAGATAGATAGATAGATAGATAGATAGATAGATAGATAGATAGATAGATAGATAGATAGATAGATAGATAGATAGATAGATAGATAGATAGATAGATAGATAGATAGATAGATAGATAGATAGATAGATAGATAGATAGATAGATAGATAGATAGATAGATAGATAGATAGATAGATAGATAGATAGATAGATAGATAGATAGATAGATAGATAGATAGATAGATAGATAGATAGATAGATAGATAGATAGATAGATAGATAGATTTTTCCTTGTGTGTACCTTTGTTTTGCTTCCGGTCCTGTCTTCCCTGATTATCTGAATATGTTTCACCTGTGTCTTGTTTGTCACACCTGTGTGTGATTGTCTCAGCGCTCTCTTGGGTCTGTGTTGGTTCATTTGTTAGTTTAAGTCACATTTCAGTCCTGTGTGTTGCTCTTTTTTGAAGTGTATGAAGTCCAACTCAGTACCTTTATTGTGGTTTAGGATTAGGCACTAACTGGTTAGGGTTAACGTTAGGGATAACACTTTTTAGGATGTCCAAATGAATACAAGTCAGTGTAGCGTCATAAAAAGAACTGTGTGTGTTACAGGTGTTATTGATGTTGTGGGGACATAAATCTGTTAACACACAAGTCCTCATAATGTATATTATTACATTTTAAGGTGAAGACATAGTTAGGAGCAGGTCAAGATTATGCCAGTAGTAGTTATGCTTAAGGTTTCTTCAGGAATAAATGTCAGTCAATGTAATGTCCTCTGAAGTATGGAAATCAGACTGTGTGTGTGTACGTTTGTGTCCTCAGTGTCCTTTTTGTATTCCATGGGTGCCCTCTAGTGGCACAATTATGAAAATATGAAAAAGGACAGTTGTCAGGTCCAAAAGGACAGGCAGCTCACAGGAAATAAAATAATGTATAAGTAGGCCAATGCAGATTCATACACAAGACCAATTCATGTATTGGATTTGGACAGAGGTGTGTGCTCTGCTTATATTAAAACAATATAAACACTGATTTTCGATACATTTTTAAATAACTTTATTATTTTTTGAATTCTCAAATGTGTATTAAGAAATGCAGGAATGGTTTCCCGTTTTATTCAATTCCTCATTGAACAAAATATTATTCCTCAAAACTGCATTGGGCATCTTTTCAATGAACACCTGAAATTATGCATTTATAAAATAAATCTGTGTATTATAATTCATTTTCTGAACGGCGGACTCAGTCCATCTCACCCTCCCCACAGCATCAAAATACATTTTTAAATCCTTAATTACAATGTTTTGCTTGGTACAAAATATGCAGTTTTACAGATTAAATCAAGTCTTTTTTTTCCATTCTATCTTCATTTTGCTCACAATGTGGGAGTATATACAGAGGGACAGGGGGAACTGGTGTCATGTGATCTGATGAGGGGCCTCCAGCATCTCCATAAGGAAGGTGTCGATGGGCGTGTCCCCGATCAGCTTGAAGAAGAACAGATGCTCCAGGCACTTGAGGCCGATGGAGCGCAGGGCCGGCAGGCGGAGCAGCAGTTTAGCAAACCTGGGCACGGAGGAAAATAATCTTCAGATACAGTGAGAGATCAATTCGTTTTGCAAATATAAATTCAGGTTATCATTGTGTTGATCATAACACATCCATCTATCCTCCACAGGAGGGTCGCGGTGGTGCTGTGCCAATCCCAGCTGACATAGGGTGATAGTCGGGGTGCATCGCAGACAAACAACCATTCAACCACTCATGCTTACTCTACAAATTCTACTGAGCTTTTTCTTTAGTTTAAACAATGCTTCTTTGCACTTCCCATTTTTGTAGTAAAAGGGAGCGTGGGTGAGGCTTTGAATTTGGGGAAAATGATCTACCTCTAGTAAAATTGCTTATTTATAGAACCATCAATTGTAATCCTACATCTCCTCCTTTTCTCTCCTGCTTCTTCTTCCAGCATGTAATCAGCTCACCTGCGGCGGGAGCACACCTGCTTCCTATCTACTCATCAGCTCAGCCTTAATATTTCCTGTCCCTGCAGCAGTCAACTCTGTGGTAACGGCATGGCTCTCCTAAAAACATTGTTTACACTAGCGTCTACTCGCTGCTTGTTGTTTTGCCTTTCACTAATTCCTG
Source organism: Solea senegalensis (assembly GCF_019176455.1). Classification (NCBI taxonomy): domain Eukaryota; kingdom Metazoa; phylum Chordata; class Actinopteri; order Pleuronectiformes; family Soleidae; genus Solea; species Solea senegalensis. Next base: position 10,842,554 of record NC_058034.1, on the reverse strand, counting down.
TCCTCTCTTGTGCGCATGCTGCCATTGACGCTTATCCTCCCCGCTGTTTGGAGCCTCACGTTTGATAACCCTTTTTAATTGTAAACTGTGAAAACTGCCACGTCTCGTCGCACGCCTGCTCTTGGGTCCTAAACTGATTCTTAACAATTAACCAAGCAATTGAATCAGAGCATTTTTTCAATTTCTATTGATCCATCATTCAATGTCATGTATTTCCTACCTGCCAGGCTGGTCTGGGTATTTCTGTTTTGTATACGACTCAAGTGAAGCATAGACTTTTTCCCTCAGTCCCTCGACCTCTGGTGGGTTTGAAAGACCTTTTGCATCTGAAAAGAAACAACAAACAAACACAAAGATACTTGTCAAATGTGCATGTTGAGTAAAATTAAATTGAATGTTCAAAAGGCCAAAAACATCCTTGATGTGTCCTTGATGAAGGGGCCACTCAAATGTAAGTATTAGTCTCGGAGTCCCAGTGATCATTTATTTCATTCATTCAAATTTGAAAGGCTTTCTTAAGGTTACAAAAAAAGAAATAAAGATTTGAGAGGTCCCAGCAACCTTAACCAGTTCATCTTTCAGTCCAAGTGAATGTTTGTGCCAAATTTAAAAGGATTCCTTGAAAATGTTCTTGAGACATTTAATCCACAAGGATTGGATCAACAACCTGAGCACATGATGCCTCCAGTTATTAAAAATTAAACATTAGGTAATAGTTTTCAGTTTTGTCGAGTGCTGGGTGGTGTGACCAAAAAAACGATATCACTGCATTTTTCAAAATTTCAATGGTTTCACTGAATGCAACAGTTTTTATGCATGAGCATGAATGAGAGAACGAGAGAGAGTGTGTGTGTGTGTGTGTCCGCTCGTATTGAGCCAGCGACAGGACACAGAGTTAGTGGCGCACGCTCCTTTTTTCATGCGGTGTATGGAAAATATCTCATATATTTCAAAAAATAAATACCAGTTTTCAGTAAGAACCAGTATACCAGCCAGCACTACGTTTGTCTTAGTAATCGTCCTCATGTCCTGATAGCCAACAATAAACAAAGCTGTCTGGGGAAAAAAAGAAAATATCTTGTAGCCCTCACAATAATAATATAAATATCCCATAGATGTAATGATCCTTTTGAATAATAAAAAAAAACAAGGCCTGTCATTTAGTTTGGACCCAATGGATTTATGCTGGCATACCTACTGTATCTACTAACTGACTACCTGTGCAGTTCACTAGGATAATGTGTTTTCTCACAGATTATTCATACAGGGGGTAGGTAGCTTCCAGAAGTTGTAATGGAGTTTGTGTTTGTATGTTATGAGGGCAGAGATTTGATGAGAGAAAAGACAGGTGGGAGTGTGATGCATCGATTACAGTGTCCATCAATTACTGAAGTCCATTTTATTCTTTATTCTTTGATGGCTATACCGACATGAACAGGATTTTCACTTAACAATCACTCCAATGAATCACTGCATTGTGAATAACAACACAAAATCTCACTCTATACCTAAGTAGTTCAAAATTCAGACAAATGGCATGCCCTGCTTATTTTGTGTTTTGTATTTTATCACACAAAGGAGACAGATGAGTAAACTGACCTGGGTTGAAGAGGACGATGGCTCGAAGGCAACCGAGCTCTGTCTTGTCCATCTGCATGTCTTTCATTTTGGATACCAACTCTGTTAGGACCCTGCAGGACATCAGGAGTATAACATGAGAGTCACAGGATGAACTGAAAATCAGTGGCCTGTGATCTCAAACTGATCCAAATGATTTTATAATCTGTTTGCTGAAGCCACTGACTCAACAGTGTGTGTGTGAAAAAACTTTTAACCATTAGAAAGGAAATTATATGGTGACCATAATCAATAATTACAGTATTATTGCACCAAGCAGCACTGATTGGTGCAATAATGCTGTGAAGCTACCACAGATCAGACAATGTCAGCTGAGTAGGCAGTCTCTGATGTCTCTAATGCTATTCGGATGTGGACACATCGCAATCAAAATACTTTATTAATTAAATAACACTCACGAATAGAATATAAGGAACGTGATTAAGAAAAATGCAACAAGAGAAAGTACTGTATATTGAATCTATGTACAGAAAAAATAGTTAAAATGAAATCAAACAAGAATATTTTATAAAATGTAAACATGCTGTCAAACCAACAATGTTTATAAGAACATAGTTTTTCACAGTAGCAGCAGAGAGAGAAGTGTTGAATTGTTATACATCCTCAAAACACCTGGTGGTTCTTCATGAACATTCCCATCTCATCAGGACCCTTTTAAACCTACTTAAACGTACTTAAACCTGGATGTGATTGGATCACTGAGGACGAATGTTAATACCAGGTCTGAACAGGTTCATCATGGTCTTATCTGCTACCTACCTATCAAAGATGGAGCCTACTCCAGCACTGTGGGCGCTGCTTCTGTGGACATGTAGGCCTGTTGCCAATAGGATGCCATCTTTAACAGTGACTGAGCGATGCGAGAATGAGGCAATGAGCAGCTCGTTCCAGCCTGGATACAAAACAGAAACATCCGTGACAACTCCATCTTTCTGTCTAACCTCTATCATGTCTGAATACATTTTCAGAGGATTTGTTTCTTGAACGTAAGATCAGTCCTAATAGGTTTGCTGTGTCACTTTTCGAATGTCTCACTCAGGTCTGTGTAGAACGTCTCTCACCAGCAGAGGTCGCCCCTGGTGCAACCACACACTACACTGTCAGGACTTGGAAAAAAGTGCAGTTATATTTGGTTTGGTAATGTGTGATGTGCTCTGATTCAAATATTTGCTTTACTATCGTACAGCACTTTGGTCCACTATGTTGTTTCTAATGCACTATATAAATAAATTGGATGAATACCTGCTGGGTCATAGAGAGGTTTGATCTCTGCAAGAGATAAATACTAACACGTGTGCTTGTCGAGGCTACCTGCTCGTAGTAGAATAACCTGATCGTCGAGGGGGAGTTCGGAGAAGTGCGGGATCCTTTTTGCCCACTCCACCAAAGTGAAGAGCTGCTTGTCTGCTGCTTGGCAGATATTGGTGACCGGGTCGTTGGTCTAGAGGGGAACATGAAGATAAAATGTTAAAGCAATACAGTCGACAGCTTCGTTGGTGAACTCCTTCACTGACGTGTGAACTCTGCTGTCCGCAGTGAGCGTGAACACATACAGCTGTGGATATTTTTAGATGCTTCGCAAAACAACAAATTACCCAAAAGTCTTGTGAAAGTTCACTGGAAGTCACTGTCAAAAATGATTGCAAAGTTGACTGACCGCTCGCACGGTGTCACCAGAGAACAATAACATGAGCTTTGTGCAGTAGGATATGTGACGCAGGGTTGTACGTGAGACTGTCGAGATGGAGCTAATTAAATCTTAAGTTTTACAAATGGCAAATAACACAGAAAAACACTGACAATAGCTTGACCGAATGAAGTTACTGAGTCTCCATTCTGTCCCAAGATTCAACTTAACTTCTAATCATTTGAATCCTGAATCTCGCTATGACTATTTTATTTTCACTTAGTCTGATTGTGTTCTGGGGTACCACAGGTGCCATAGTGCTTTGTACCGTTGGGGCACTGTATGGGGATATCTGGTTCAAAAGCCAATTAGAGACTGTAGAGCCATGTTTCCATCATGGTACAATTTGGTTTGGTACAGCACGGTACTGTTTGGAAGAGTAAAGTCCTCGGTCGGCCTTGCGACCTCCTCACCTCATCAACATTAACTCCTACCAACTACCAAGTGAAACTCCTTTTCACTTGGTAGACGGGTCGTGCGCTGTGCGACATCGAACATGACACAACAGACAATAACACAACGGACAACAGAGGACATCCAGCAGCTCGTTTGTGGCTGTTGTGTCAAGCTTTGTATGAGATAAACACCGGTCGCAAGGGAGTGGCGCTTTTCTGTTGCCCAATCAGCTGACTGTCGTGGGTCTAGCTCCACCCATACCGTACTGTACCATAACACTAGTACCCCAAAGGAAGGGTGACGAAAAAAGGAAAGGTTAGGGCCGGATAATTTTGTTCTATTCCTAATGGGAATTCAAAAAATACATTGTGAACGTGAGCATGATCAGGGTCTGTGATTCTTACAGAGTTTCCCGGGCTGCCTTCGCTGTATGTCTCTGTTTTGGGCTCCACGGCGAGTTCAGCATCCAGGATCTTGTCCACAGGCATGTCCTCGTTGAAACTGCTGGTAGATTCCACCTCATTCTCCCCTCGCTCCCTGCCACGCTGCCTCTCTTCCTGCACCGCTGCATGTACACATACACACAAACAATCAACTTCTGGAATCGTTTTCGTTGGCATCATAATATCACTGACATCACATGCGCTATCCCACAATTACAAAAGTCAGTTGTGCAGTAAATGCTGGACACACATTCTCATGGTTGCACCGAGAAATTGAAATATATTCCTTCAGTCTTTTTTGATCCACGTGCATTTGTACGGTTTTGGATGGTTTTCTGGGTTTGAAAAACAACATTAACTATCATGGACCCACCTTCTCTCTTCATGCCCATGGCCAGGCACTTCTGGTAGCGGCAGTACTGACAGCGATTCCGCTGGCGTTTGTCGATGAGGCATTCCTTGCTGTCTCGACACGTGTAAGTGAGATCTTTCCGGACAGTCCTTTTGAAAAAGCCCTTGCATCCCTCACAGCTGTACACACCATAGTGCTTTCCTGTGGAAACAAAGAGCACCGTATCAGTTCTGCTACGAGCCAGCGATAGACCTCACTGCACTTGTAGTGTCTGACCCTCTTCTGGACACAGGTTGGAATCAGAGTTGTAAGCATGTTGCCATAAAGTACACAGTAAAAAAAAAAACCCATTCATAACTCAGTAACAGCACTATAATTTAAAATAAAAGAACCATAAACATATGCAGATAATCCTGACAAACAGTCTGACTAATCACCTTGAAATCAACTTGTTATCTTTCCGCCAATCAAGCAATGTTTGCGGGGAGTGGGAGTGCAAATTCCTCTCCTCCATCCTCACCCTCTAACATTACCTGAGGAGCGGTCCCCACAAATGGCGCAGATGTGTTTTGACATTCCCCCGGGGCTTGTACTCTGGTAGTTGATGTTTCCCATGTTCTGTAGCCCTGGTGGAGGCTTGATGTCCTCCGAGCTGCTAACACTGTTCATAGAGTTCATCTGAGGATGACAGGAAGACAAAACGGAGACAGAGACAAAGAGTGGGGAAGCAGAAGGGAAACAAGCGTGAGCAGACTGAGGCAGGTCTTATGATACTCTCTCTCTCTTCCTCTATTTTCTCAGTTTGTCTTCCGCTCACCCATATAATTATTTTCTCCCCACCCACACACTTTATTGAGAATATGTCGCAGAGTGCGATCACATGCTCACATTGTGGGAGGAGCAGAGCCTTCTGTCTGAGGCCTGTCATACTGGTTTTTTAATGTTTGTTGTCAAGGAAAGGTTGAAGTCACGTGTGCAGAAAATGCAATTCTCAGACTCAACAACCAGAGGGCGCCCCTGTGTAGGTTATTGAAGAACATTTAAAAATGAATTGTTAGAAGACAAACTTCTGATCAACACAGAATTCATTTTATCAGACAAATGCTGCATTTAGGAACATTCAAAGCTTCTTATAATTACATGCAGGTTCAAAAAGACAGTATATGGTCTCATGTCATCTCAAGAGACAGCGAGGTGTGAGCAACCTACTGAGATATGTATAAGTGAGGCTACATCCGTACAAGTGTGTTTTCATTTAAAATATTTTTTAAGATAAAAGCTATTGAAGTGTGCACCACCAGCCTTTTTGTTTTTGTGTCAGATTCTGTAATAATTGAAAGTTGGTCTTATATATTAGTCTTGTCTTCAATAAACCTGGCTTAATAGACAGATATTTGTTGACATGAGATAGTAGGACAAACACACGTTTTACCAAAAAAGTAAGGATTGGAAGATAAATATGGATTGTTGCATTGTGCCAGCAGTTGGGCATCTCTGGGAAAACAAAAATAGAGCAAAGGAGGCAGAAATGAGCACATTCACCCGATTCTTAAGTTCCTCTTAGCTTCCTCTTCAGCGACAAAGCCGATAAAAAACTGCATGCATTGCATGTCATTGTCATTTGACCCAGGAGTGAATGCTTCTTAAAAACCACATTCAAACCTAGGATTATTTTTTTTCATTTGACCAGTGGAAATGGGGTTTCATAGAGTAGGCTACTGATAATGAGACACAGTGATGGTGAAAATTCAGCGCAATTATTTCTGTTTGGATACAGATGGCTAGATGATTTATTTATTTATTTATTTATTTTAGATAATAGTAAGTTTTCCTTTAACATTTAAGCGTTAACCAGTTTCGCCGCGTGTCATCAGCGTCCACAGAAGGCTAGGCAACAAGTCTGGCTTCAACACATCGTTTTTCCTCTTACCTTCTTCAAGCCCATTGACCGTTTGCTGCTGATGACAGCCAGCAAGGAAGCGTGCACATGCCGCACACTCATGTTTGTTTATTTGTACATGTGCAGACACCTGCACTCCAGCTGGAAACAACAACACTGACCTACATACTGTAAGGCCCCCTCCTGTCTTATATATTTGATGCAGCTTGACAGACGTAAAGGACAGTTACATCAGGCTGTTCTTATCACTTATTTACAAAGTGCACTTTCTTATGACTGTCCTCTGATGACACAAGACACTCTACGTATGTGACCTTACAACAGAGGAGAGTATGCAAGATTTCTTTTATTTCCTTCTCTTTCTTTCAGTTTTTCCAGAGAACACTATTTCTCTCCACTGCCACTGGCCTCTTCAGCTGTATTTGCCCCAAAGGCAGATGGTCACACTTAAATGAGCATTCAGCCCCCCCGTGCATTCACTCATCAGTGAGTCAATAGCTCACAGTTATTCCTCCTCAGCGCACTCTTCCACAGTTTTCACAAATAATTAATTTTACCCATGTATGACTTGAAGAGAAATACACCTTTTTTGGTGCATTCAGACGCACTAGCCATTACAGACAGATGACACATTGGTGCCAAAATGGCTACAAGCACTGTATATAGATTATTGATGTTTCATACATTCTTTATACAACACATGGTATGAAGACCGTACTGCATCCTACATGTAAGGTTTACTGGGGCTTTAATGGGCCAGACGTGCACATAATCCACTTCTCTGTGACCTTGTGTTTCTCAAAGCTACAGACCATAATTCATAATTGCAATCAAAAAAAACAACAACATAAACTTCATAAACACACACAGAAGCTGAGTGAAGGAAAGTACTGTGAGGTCAGCTTTGTTGATACTGACCACATCATGCCTGAATCACATGCAGAAAAAAACACCTAATGTTGATGAGGTGAGTGAATGCCAATCAGCGATCCGAACACAACTGAACCGATTGCTCACTTAATCAATTTGGTGATCAGTGCAGGGCTAGTTTAACTACATATCATTGGGTTTTAGACTGAAGTATTTGAATATATAATCAATTGAAATAGAATCGAATTATTTTAAGATATTAATTAAGATATGTGAATTATTTCCTATTAAATGCAGCAGTAAAATAGTCATATTTCAGGTTGAAAATTGCAATACTAGTTAATGTTTGATTTTGTCACATGACATAAATATAACTGCAATATCCAAAACTGCACTGTGCACCATCAGGTTGGTTGTTTTAGCAATGCAATAATGACACTACATTGTAATTATTTCTCAATCACCTTCACTGGAACGCATACAGAAAATATGGGAAACATGTATGCAGCATTAAAATAACAAATTTAGCTGGAAAAAAAAACTGCTTCTACAGTTTAAATTGGCAAGCATTTAGTGTGACCGATCCTTACACTTGAACAATAAGTCATTGACAGCTTATTAATATACAAGACCAACTTTCAGTCACATCATTCCAACCCAAATACCAATGATCATAGAATTTGACAGACAGAAAACTAAAAAGTGGCGCCCTAAGACATATGAACAGTACTGTACAAGCCTAATCGTGAATCGGCTTGCAGCCCATGACTCCTTATGAACTCCAGCTCACCCATAAAAACAGTATGAGACGGTACATGACGGTAGTTTGATCAGTGGCAACTAGTAAGCTGCGAAAAGATGGTCACACCACACAATTGAATTAGCCCTGACTGTCCCTAAAGGCACAGATCCATATTGTAATTGAAGCAATGCACAGTATATTACTGTCCTGCAGCAGTGGCCTCAATCCAAGCACAGTGTGTGTGTGTGTTTATGTGTGCATTTCTGTAGTTGATTCAAAAATACAACTTAAAGAAAGTATTTCCATTAAGTCTCGTGTGCCAGCGAGCAAAAAGAACAGGCTGAGGGTGTTGCTGTTTATTATTTATGTAATCTGAAAAATGCACCCCCACACATGAAGGAACTGAGTAATAATCAACAGAGACTAATCAACAACTTGGCACGATGAAAGAAACTAAGGCAAACAGAGTCAAGTAAAATAAATGAAAAATGTCTAGAACGCAGAAGCAATTGAGGCTTCTTTCTTTTTCTGTTTTTTTCCTCTGTGTCTATATATACATTAAAGGGCTAAATATTTGGATTTTGCCAGCAGCACGGAACTCAAGCAATGACCTTTTGGGAGAGAAGTGTAAAGGTCAGTAAAAGGAGAGAAGATAGTGAGAAACACCACTGCTGTATGCCAGCTAAACACATTGGATAGGGTTAACCTTCAACATCGTATCCACTGTCAGGGATTTCAAGAACGACAGGCACACAATCAATCAAAGAACATGATAGTTTTGTGAAGATCACTTTGCCAAAACTATGATAAACAACTGTTGCTGAGAGTGCAACGATAGAGGAAAGGCCCTGTGTATTTTTAAAAAGATCCACCATATTTCAGTGAGTAAGCACCAAATATCATACATTGATCACAAACTGAAAAACGTTCTTGTTTTTAAGTACAAACATTATTAACATATGAGGACAGTAAGTTTATGTCTCATTAAGAAAGAAGTCAACGTCCACTGCTCATTATCATCAAAACACCGACACATTTCTCACCTGTGGACTGCCGAGTGGTCCAAAGTTCATGTTGGGCGTGGATGGCAGTGATACAGAGGGTGAACCCAAAGATGATGTAATAACAGGGTAAGGTGAGGCCAGGCCGTTCATCTGTGAGCCCATGGTGGACATGGGGGACGGCAGGTGCCTGGAAGTGCTGATGACCGATGGGTGTCCCACCATGCCGCCCATGGGAGGCGGGTGGGTGTGGGCCGCGCTCATTGGCCCTGTTGAGTCTGGAGGAAAACAAAAGGTGTGTGATATGAAAGTGTCATGTTTGTCATGTGCACCAGAGCAAACAAATGCACTGCAATACAACAAACCCTGTGACTGTACGGGTTATACTGACTCTCACACAGGTCTTTAGGCTGCGTTGCAATGGTTTATATGTGTTTATAACTACATTCATACACACATATTATTAAAAAACACTCCTCTACTGTGACACCATTGAAGCTAGCATAGCTGGTGAGTGTGTTCATTTTCAGGGTACACTTTGGTCTTAAGACATTTGGAAACAAAGACACAGACTAAACCCGAAGACCAAAATAGGTCCTGTTATGGTCCAACCAGTCACAACATATCCTTTCTCTGATTCGCCACACTCTAACCATGTGACACTTCTCTGGAAGAAAATAAGAAGAATCCGCCTCAATTACCAGTAGTAAATGTAATATGAATGAGCTTTGCATGCCTTTACGTTCCACCTCATCATCTATGCAACCAACTAAACAACAAACTGCAGGGAGGACAATCCGCTTCCTGTTTACACTGTCATATGATGTGTGTTCTCAGGCGTGTTGGTATGGACAGAGACCATTTCTACGAGGGAGACATTTGGACAGAGATTACTTTGCTTTTGAAAAGCAGTTGTAAAGATTTTAAAGATCACTTTATCATGATAATAAAAACAATGTTTGTAGCAATGAAATAAGTCCTTCCATGCTCCTTCAGTGAGTGTAGCAGAGGCAAATTACAAGTATGAAACATACGATATACAGAAACAAATGGCAAATAGATGTCTACATAAAATGACAAGTTTTAGTTACTGCTGGCTGACGGTGCAATATGAATACATGACATCAGCGTGGCGTGAATATGGCTCTACAGAGTGCCCACCTGATTTTGCCGCAGAGTGCCACTGCTGACTTTGCTTTGCAGTGATGCAAACTGACAGGCTGGCATTTACGGAGATGACCTACTTTGAAAAGCTGTCAGTCAACTGACGAGCAGGATGCGGAGTATAATTTCATGCGTGTGCGGTAGCTGTGAGGACGTTCATTCACAATCAACAAATATCAACAAATACTGACATGTGCTACATGTAAGGACCAACATCTTGTGCACACAGACATCCCGTGTAAAAACACCAGAGGCTGTTTGTCACATGTTGTCGCATGCACTGGTGGAGACAAACGCAAAAAAACACAACTTGTTTGGAAGGGATGCGTAGATTATTTTGAATTATCGATTTTCATGATTTTCATGATTAATCGAACACTTGTTTGGACCGTAAAATGTCAGAAAGTGTTGAAAAATGTTCATCGTTGAACTGTAAATGACAGATGTTCTCAAATAATTAATTTTTCATAATTTCTTTGTTTTATGGAGCAAAGAAACCAGAAAAGAGTCACATTTATGACGCTGATAAATCAGAGAGCTACACAGTTATACACAGTTATAGCCCAATTTTGAATGCGAGGTCATGGCGTCCACTTTTATTGATTTGCAGCACACTGTGCATCTGATGGTACATCTGATTGTCCTTGGGATCTTTGTCTTTGCCAGGCTTTGTAATTTTCTTTGGTGTGTAAGAGATTTGAAATTTGCATTTCCCAGGCATCACGTCATTTGTTCCCTCTTGCTTAACGTTGCTTGATCATTGTTCTGCATGGAATCTCACGGCAACAGTGGAGAGAGACAGTGTGCAGTCCCCACAACACCGCTAGTAATTAGGACTCGACGTAAGCCTAGTCTACGTACATCATCAATGCAGGGCGCGTGAAACAGTGGGTGGTGTGACAACAAACAAGGGAGACATTTACCTTTAATATCAACTTCACTTCTTTCTTGCACAAAATTCAAGCACTTTCATTAACCCATGTCTATTTCAGGTGATTTTCAAAAAGGCCTTGAGCCACCATCCCTCACCCATCTACACACAAACACACTTCACTGTGTGATACTAGGCCCGTTGCCACAATGTTCTAAGTTAAATGTCACATTCCACAGTTTTGTTCATGTTTGTGTTTTAAGATGGCGGGTGGCATGATACCCTGACACACAAAGAACAGCCCCTGTGTTTGTGTACAGGATAAAAACACAGTTTTCCTCCAATTTTCCCTTCAGCTGATAATTTATTGTAAGGTGTTCTCTAGCATATAGGCTAAACTACAGCATGGGATTAATGACTGGGCTGTGCAATTTAAGAATATGTATTTATGGATGGCTTGCTGTCTTTTGTTTGATACCGATATTACGACCCTTCAATATCGATATCAGTCCAATACAGTTTTTATATCTTTTAAACTACTTAACTGTGAACAACACATTTTGGGCTGAAGCTCCTATTCTGGTCCCATAAAAAAAAGAAAGAAACATCATGACCCAATTAAAATGCTGTTGCTGCTTTTTATTTACATTTTTACAGTCTACGCTAAGTGAAGCATGGTGATTTTTTAGGGGTTTGGGATCATATCAGATTTCAGTGACCTTGACCTTTAGGGTAATATTTCTAACTTTGCACAAAGGTAACATAAACCAACATGAAGGTGAGTGAGTGTGACAGAGGTAATCTCAACCAGCCAAGGCAAAACAAGACGATCAAAGCTAAAAGAGGGGCGACTTCTGTCTCATAGAGTTTTCTGTCAGGAAAAGTCTGACCAGACAAGTTTTATTAAGTATTATTTGCAAATCAAGCAGCAGAACTTTCTCCACAACCAAACTTTTCCACACATGGCACAAGTAGACTCATGTTGTAAGAGGCTGTTATCGAAAGCACAACATATGGCAAACTAACACAAAGATGGATGCCGCCCACATGCAGGTAAACTAGTAACTATAAAGTTATCTGCATATGAATGACCTGGGATATGAGCAATCTCACAGCTCTGGTCTCACTTTATTTGGAAAATTGGAAATGAAACACCCCCAAAGATAATTGTGAGGCAATCAAATCCCCCTGTAAACTATCATTTTCTATTTTCTCTTAGCAATAAATGACTGTGAAACTTTTTTCCGAAAAAAGCAAAGAGAAGTTTTTCTTGCTCTTTGGGTGTAGCTGTCATCTCAGGTGTACACACCACGTTTATATTCTGCTGTAAATAATGGCTTGTGTTCACCAACAGTGTTTCCGCCAGTCAACTTGCTTAATTCTTTGGAAGACTTTTGAAAGTATTGCTCTGACACTTCACCTCTGGCAGTGACTAAGCACACAGCAGTCTCTTCCCCAGTGGATATGAGAAGTATGAATGCTATTTAAAGCAAACGGAAAGTATGAGTAATGCAAGAAAGTTGCTTTAAGATGTCAAGCATTTGTAAAACAGAAGAAGAACGTCACATTGTCTGCCTGGATGTAGCACTTCTTGTGCATTAAGGCGCTCTCTCAAGCACACAGCTGGCCATTCAGTCTCTCTCTGTATGCCAAGGAGCAGATGTTGTGCAACTTCCTGTTTAGCAGTGAGACTATAGCCTCCACCCCCTTTCTCATTCGCCCACTCTCTCCAGCCCTCCAGGAGTGATCCCGGGCAGGCAAATATGTATCGGGGGCCTCCCTCTCACTCTCTCCCACAAAGCTGGCTTGATACAAGCGATACATTGCAAAACCAAACACTTTCAAAACAGGCTCCGTTGTGTTCTATGGCCTGTAATGCAATAAAACTTAAGATTTGAATTGACTCTACATGTAACTGTCTCAGTAAGTGCACTGACTCCTCTCTTTATGTGCACAGCAAATTGTCTTTGTGGCTAATGCGATCTATTGGATTGCAGAATGGGAGATCAGAACTCCAGCTAACAAAGAGCCAACATGCTCTCACAATCAATGTGGTCAAACAAGTATCCAGACATTAAATAAATGAGGGCCATATTTTACTCTATGGACCCATCAAAGGCAGATTGGATGTTAGAGATACAACTACTCTTCAGTAGAGGTCAATTAACTATCACGTATCCTAGGGGGCCTTTTAGGATCGTTCATCCATTTTGTTTTCATTATTTTTTCATGACTTAATTCGTTTTTTGTGGCTTTTGTAATATTAAAAGCAGCAAAAATTAAAATGTATTGTGTTGATGATCAGAGTGTATCGATTTTAAAAAAAGTGGCCCTAACTGTTCGAAACTCAGACTCAAACTTCAGTTAAACCTGAACTCAATTCGCAACTTGTTCCCCAAACTGTTTTTAATATACCAATAACATCAATGTTCTCAATCTGAGTTTGCGTGTGTGTGTGTGTGTGTGTGTGTGTTTAAGGAGGCAAACATGTTCAGCAGAGGAAGCACACATTGGCCCAGAGCAGCTCAAAAAAGCCTGTCCTTAAATGACCCAATGGAGTATTCCATCTCCATTCTATGTAAATAACCTCTACACAGAGGCTTCTGGAATGTACAGCCCTATCACATGTTCACGCAGCAGAGAAAGGTTCATTACTAAAGCGGTGGGGTTTGTTCTGTGGAAAATCATTCATCATAACAAATCTCTCTGAATTCACACCGGCTTAGCTCCCCGGCTTTCCCGTCAGTCTCTGTCGAAGAGCATCTGTTTGAGAGCAAACAAACTGACAGAGCAGTGAAGGACACCTTTGACCACTGGCGTCACAAATCAAAGGTTGTCTATTGCCAAACGTCTGAACCAAGTTTAAAAGTCCTTTCAGCAGCAGCCGACAGTTACAGTGATCAGAAATGACACGTCAGTGTAAGTGATGTACTGCCTAATGTCTTTATAACACCAAAAGATAAAGTTTGTAATCATCCAAATGTTCTTATTTCACTACAATAAATGCCATAATTATGCTGACAGAAATTAAAAAAAAACAGTGAAAACATAGATAATTGATTGATTGTCTAAATAATGTATTATTCAAGAGTGCAAACGGTTCTGCATATTTTCATATTATAAAAGGAGTCTTTTTTTTAAAAGTTTCACTGTGAATCAAACATTTTGGAGTTCTGAACTTAGTGGTTCAACAAAACTTGGAAATTAAAATCAGATTAATTGATAATGGAAAAACGCTAAATGCTTCAGAAAGAGAACTTGACACTGCACTCACATGTGCGTTGCTGTAACTAACAATTATTTTCATAATCAATTCATCTGTCGATTACTTTCTGATTTAATCAAGTACTTGTCCGGTCCATAAAATGTCACAAAATCAGTGTTTCCAAAACAGTGAAATGATGACGTTCTCAAATGCCTTGTTTTGTCCACGTTTCAAAGATTTCTTTGTTATAAGGAGCAAATAAACCAGAAAATGTTCACGTTTAAGAAGTGGAAAACTCAGAGAACTTGTTTTAATTATTAAAAAACAAACAAACACTGAAACCGATCGATTAATCGTTGCAGCCCTACATGCATGTCACTTAAATGCTTGACAGTGGGCAAATCTGAGGCTTGGTGCTGGAGGTACAGTAGCTTTTGGAAGTTAACAGAGCAATGTCTGTCATAGATAACTCCATAGCAAGGGTTGCTAACATTGCTGAGGTGATGGTGATGTAATGTCCACCATTGTTGGGTGCACTTTGCCCGTGAAAAAACATCTGCAACTGGGACAACTTTGTCCGAGAGCTCCATTTGAGCCGTGCAGTGTCTGATTGGCAGATGCAGTGGCGTCTGAGTTATATTTGCATAGCATGTTTTGGTTGGCCAACGCTCAGGCTGCATTTTTACTATTTTTGCCATGTGCAACACAAGCAAAGTGAAGCAGTGTACCCACAATGCAGTTCAACCATGTTTGACGCTGCTCTATTCAAAGCGAATGAGAAGAATTTCGGAAGGCGCCTCCCCCTCCAAGGTTACAACATCTCATCAATCAGCTGCTGACAAAAAACAAAACCACACATGTATGGCACTTCCCTCATTGTTAATTGCTGGACTAATAACTGGATGGACTGGATGGTGATTCAATAAGCCAATAACGAATAATATCTCGGTCTGAAGAGCAGAGCATCAGTGGGAGTCTATAGTGGTGTTGTTGGGACGAGGCAGTCATGGTTAAGTGACAGGAGTGGGAGCAGCAGATCCTGTGCACCAAAACAAGCCTCAGTACCAATAAGATTAGCAACCATTAAGAAGGATCCTCCGTGTGTACGGTGATATGTCTGATACCCTTTGAGAGTATAATTGATACATCTTTGAGGCCTTTTCTGTCATAAACACTGACCTTGTCAGGACCAGTAGTCCTCATGGGGACCAAAATCTGGTCCGAATTAGGCAGAGCCTCATTTCTGAGGTCTGAAGTTTGGGGCAAATATTTGAATTGTGGTTAGGTTCAGGTGAGGGTTAAGTTTAGAGATACCTCTTTGTCCGAATGGGTTAGAATCAATGCAGTGACCTAAGAAGAATAGCTATAATACCTATGCAAACCTGTGTGTGTGTGTGTGTGTGACACAGCTGCATGTTTGTATATGTGCTATAACCAAATGACACAGAGCAGAATGCATCCTAAAGTAATCAGTCGGACAGCCTGTGGCGCTCATTAGATACAACACACATGTCATTAAGAGATCTCTTCACTCAAATCCAGCTCTGGTCCTGGCTGCAAACTCTGTCACACACACAATCACACATAAAGTCCTCATGTTTCACATTAGAAAGAACAACATGCATTTTCCATGCACGCAGGCATAAAATCACAACCCTTTAAACATTCATTTCATTGCTAAATGAGGTTGATGTCTGATCAGTTGTGTCAGTAAATCCTCTTATCCCTGGGTAAGTATCTGCAGCTCAGCAGGCCAGCTGTCAAGAAGGCGGGAGGCGAGGAGGGGGGGACGGAGCCAGATTGGAAAGAAGGGAGCAAAGGACGGGTGGACGGGGGGAGGGCAATGTGGTGCTGGCAGGATGCCACTTCCCTCTCCAACGCTCACATGATCTGAACACCACACACACCTAATCTCTCCACCTGGCTGAGAACATTATCTCATCAATTGATATTTTTCTGCACAGCTTCAATTCAGAGATAAAAGGAGAAAAATGGAACGATCCTCTGTGGTTCTCTATTCTATCATGTGTGGCGTTAATGCAAATGTGCAAACCTTGAAATTCAAACCTGATGGACTAGTACATCTGTATAATTTCTCTCTAGATGAAAAAAGGTTTTTCCATGAATTCATACGGCTGTGACAACACAAGCACTTCAGCCAGTGAGGTTCTCTGACCCTAATTTCTGCCCTGTAGTGAATCCAGCAGTGGTCTCCCACATACTGTCCCTGAAAAGAGACATTAGCCTTGCTTCCTTTCTATCTATCCCTGTTTTCGAGCTGTTGCTTAGAGACTAAAAGGAATTACCATTCAAACCAACCAACATGTAGTAGATAACATATTATATTTCTTATGTGCAGGCTGTTGCAGTAATGTCATGACACAGAACATTGCCACTCAAACAGATGTAGCGGGGGACCGGTAAGGAGGACGGCGCTAAAGATGTTCACTGATGAAAATAAAGCCTGAAACGAGAAGAGCTAGCACGGACAGAACAGGCTGGCAGAACAGGAACCATGCAATACTGGTAAACAAACAGAAGTGAACTGACAGGCTCAGTGCAAACCTGAGCAACCACTTTTGTGGCTCTGTGCAGCAATTTGTTCCTGGAAGTAGTAGCCTCTCTCACACAAACATCACACATGTATGCACACACCCCACACACACACGCACAAGCACGGTAAACCATTCGTCTCTTGCTGCTGGTGACGACGCGACCTCTGGACCTGAGACAAAATCCTAGAAAGACGCGGAAACTACCTTCAGAGCACCTGCTAACTTCAACTACACTCGTCTGGCACATGAATAAATAAGAAATAAGTAACAGACTTCCAGTGTCTGAACACATAACACACAAGTAATAGCTCACAGTGACATTTCACATAACTAACGTTTTCTGTGTTAGTGTCACGTATTAATTAGCACAAAATATTAAATGCATCTCAGGCTGATGGGAATTTGTTGAAAACGGAGCTAAAAAAAAAAAGGTAAAGTAAGTTAATTGTTCTACAGGGAACAAGCACAAATTTCAACAGCTAAGAATAGTTCATATGGTCCACTACAACATAAATATTTAGTTATACATTTTAACACCATAACACAACCAAAAAACTGTATGCTTATCGCAAATTAAAAATACATCGCACATCAAATCACAAATGCAGTGTGTCAAGAAAATAACAGTGATCAGACCTTGTGTTTGTTTGTGTGAGCTCACATCAACACTCCCCCCACACCTCTTTTAACAGAGGAGGGAGGAAAAGAAAAATAAGTCATCAGAGCGAGTGTCGATGGAGAGATGCAGGGTGACAGACAGCAGACACAAACACTGAGAGAGAGAGAGCGGGAGAGAGGGTGAGAGGGAGAGAGAGAGAGGGGAATGGAGCGGGCTAATAGCAAGTGACACGTGTTGAGAGATGAACAGATAGTGAAGGACAAGGCAACTGGAAGCTGGAAGCATTGAAGGACATGTATACTGACCACATCTGAAACCTAAAGAGAGTCTCCAGCACTTGATCGTAACATGCATCGGCAAAGCCTTCTAGAATCAGAATAGCCTTTATTGTCATTGTAGAAAATACCACGAAATTGAGTATGGTTCTTTGTACCTGATACAATCGATTTAGGGACGCACCGATGCCACTTTTTTCTGACTGAAACAAAACAAACAAAACTAAATTCTATTTGCCTCACTGGCGTCACTGAGATGAAAAGCAACATTAGATACTATTGCTGTTGTTTTAACATTTACATTTCCCGTCAAAAGTATTGGAAGAGTGAGGCCCTTTATTAAATGAATTATACTTAATATTACGTGTCAAAGCCTTTGCTGTGTGTCGTGTTGGTTCTTTCAGTGTTTTATTGAATTACTTCTGACCAGCCAGCAATTTGTGGCACTAGATGTGACTGTGCTTCTCTGGTTGGATAATTAAGAGGGAGGGAGCTAATGTTACTACTGTTCCATGCCTGGGTTTACCTATAGAGACGGGTGCTACTGAACTTCCACTCATTATTTTTAAGCGGTTATTCAGAAAAACCCGCCCCACTGATTCTAACCAGAGTTGAACTCCACATTTCACCGCCTGTCTTCTCGGTGCCAAATATCCCGCTTCTTCGCATTAGATAAGATAAGATAGTTTTAATTGTCACATACGCAATCATACACAGTACAATGTGCAGTGACATTTCTTGTTCCTGCTACCAAGAGAACAACTTAAAATTAAATGTAGTTAAATAAAAATGTTTTTGTGTCACAATGCGCTTACTGCTACACATCTACTCAGCTCGCTTGAAGTGGTATAGGTTGCAGGAGTAGTTATTTTATGAAAATAAGTATCGAGTGCAGAATTGGCCCCGATGCCCAATGCCGATCTCAGTATCGGTGCATCCCTAAGTCAATTACAATAATTAAGTGTTTTTAAAGCTAGCAACTACTTTCTAATCTACTGAAAGCCACTGAGACCATGAACATTTAGAATCCCCAGTTAAACAAAAACAAAAATCAAGAAAAGACTAGAGGCATAACTGTGGTGCATGTGTAAGTGCTTTTCGTGCTCACACTTCACAGAAATGGAGAAAATCACAGTGGTGCAAACATCTTCTGTTAAAAAAACATCCTGAGACGATTCTTATCTGTATTTCAGCAAAACACATATACACACAAACAGACACATGCATGCATCACAACCCTGGCTACTCACAGTGACTGTAACTTATCTCCCTCGCAGAGCTTCCTCCAGTTGCAGGTGATGATACAGGGTGCCACATGCCTTCAAATGCAAGTTTGGCCCTGGCAGGATGCCAGTTGCTGCTCAAGACCAGGATTCAGTCTCAATTGTTGGTTCAGTGACAAACTAGGAAAGAAAATGACACATACACTCTAAACATCGGCTACTTTCAGGGTTTGGACAGAACAGAAATGGAAGGGTCGTTGTGCATAAAAGGAGGGGGGCATCATTGAAGAGCAATGGAGGCGGAGTCCACCAGCACCAGTTATAGGATTACCCAGATTATCCTTCCACACAGATCAATCCCACAGGAACTGTTTGCTGCCTGACTGTTGTATAAATCAGATCTTCTACCACCACTCATCTAATCTAATCTCTCTCTCTTTCTCTCTCCCTCTCTCTTGCTCTCCCTGAGTGCTGTTAAAACTATCTGCACAGAGACACCTGTTGTAGTGGCAGAACAGGGTGACTGGCATGGATAGAGTAGTCATGGTGGAGGGGGGGGGGTCTCAGAACAGTACACCCACCCACAAGTTTCCAATTACTTACCTCTTAAAAGGGATCAGGATTGGAGAGCATGAGAAAACTGTGCTACAATGCTGTTGCTTCAGTCAACAACAATTATTATGAGTCAGAGACCTTTCTCAACTTCTCTGTTTTGTGATCCTTAGTCACAAAGTCTCAGTCTAATAAAAAAAAAGGAGTTATAAATGGGATGTGAGCGTTGAAAAGGGAAATGAAAGAAATGACCAGGGGCTAAAGAATTCACCTCAATCTCCTTCCCAGTGTTTGAAATCCACCTTCATGCCAAGAAACAGCTGTGCCAGCATGCAAGCTTAATTGTACTGTAGTGGCATGCAGAGTTGCCTGTGTGTGCATTGTAAGTGTATTTGTGTTCTTAACAAGAGCTATGGCATTCCAGGAAGTCAGGGATTGTCTTTCTCAATGCAAACACACAGTAAAGTGAACAACCAGATGCAAACATGGGCCAAAAATATAACTTAAAGGCAACATGGAACAATACATGACAAAACCCTCAGGGAATCTCAATAAACTGCAACAACACATGGATAAATTCGACATTTAAAACATTTTAAAAATCAGCCTGCAAACAGCGGTAGCTGAGGCTGTTTATATTCTTGGCCAAGGAAGTGTATCATATCATAACTACCAGAAAATAGCCCTAGCCAATAAATACAAAATTGGCACTGATTGAGGTCTGCAGCTGCTACATCTAATTTATCCTGCCCCTCCTATCAAGTGTTGACCATGCCTTGTCGTCTGTATACACAGTTTAATATTAACACCAACAGATAACGTTAAAAACTTGACACACCTCCCTGAGCAAGTGGCCACATACATATACTTTACCCACATGACTTTATTGGTGCACGCTTGTGCAGCACACCTGCATGCGGCAGGATCAAATGACTATACAGTGCTGGAGGGATAGCCAGCAGTAACCAGATCCCCTCGGTGACAGTAACCTGGCAAGTCACTCAGACTCAGACAGACGCTAGAAGAGGAGGAGACAGCCAAGAAGAGACACTTGCCTCTCTTTCAGACTTCACAAATCCCACTGGGAGAAGCAAAAATAATACGGTCCTTCTTAATTGCACCCTGTGTTATAATAGGGTGTTGTGACCCACATAAAAACTGTCACATTAATACTGTGAGCCATGATTAGCATTCATAGATGCATCATGAGCAGTGAAGATGTGAGAGGGTTATCGGTAACCCGGAATTAATCGTACACTCTGTTTAATGTACAATGGCTCCATCAGTGTCAGATACAAACACAGTTTATTGCCTCATTACACTTTCTCCTCTCCAGAAAAGTTTAGTTTTTTTGACAGTAGGAAGGATATAATCATGCCACATTCATGATTGGGTGGACATGTGTAAGCGAAGACAAGCAGCAACAAATGGGCAGAAACAGTGATGTGTGCATTGTCTTAATGGGTACAGGCCTGCATTTGTGGGTGTGAGATGGGTCCAGCACAATAAAATGGCCCTGTGGGCACTCAAGAATAACACATTATTCACGCCTCTCAATGCTGGCGTGAATTTTAATAAGCTCAATAATGTACTATGTTACCTGTAGCTGCCATTTGTACTACTGTGGAGTCATAAAACAACATTTTGCTGGTCAGTCACGGCAACTTTTAATGACCTACTTTTGAGTATAGGGCTGCTTTTTCCTTATTGATGAATTCATCGATTTATTGAAAGCACTTGGTCCCATTTTAGTAGAAAAATAACCCTCATGTGGTGTCTTTGAATTGAACTTTCTGGTCCAAAATTAAAACTGAGTAAAATGATAAATAGGTGATCTGTATTTATAAAGCACTGTTCCACTCTTGAAGACCTCTTAAAGCACTTTAACTCACAGTTTCGCTTTTCACACCCATTCACTTGTGCAATCATCCAGTGCAGCTCTATTTTCCATCACACATCGTTCTCACCCAGCCACACACCACCAGGAGCAATTCAAGGTTCAGGTCAGTACAGTAAAAGTAAAACTGAAGCGCTGTGTTAGTCATTCTGAAACCAGACTATTAAAATACATGCTAGTCCCACTGAAAATGAACAAAATTGAACACACCCAGATAATGTGATTTATATGTTCAGTTAGACTACGCGACGAGCAAAGCCGTTGTTTGTCGGTGTACTGAATCATTAGAGTCAGTTAAATTAAAAGATTAGTCCAGTACTTCCTGCAGCGCAGACTCAGGACGGGTTGTGATTCGGCTCACAATCGCCGACTTTTGGCAGTGCTGTCGCTAAATACACCAGACTCCTCTGTTACATATTGAGATTTTAGAAAAATCCTTGCTAAGTGTTGGAGATTAACGCACGTTTTCAAGTATTTTCCACTGATCTACAGTTTGCCAGAGCATGTACTAAAAAAAGGAGCAGGTACCGGGTATTATTGCTAATAATAAAAGCATAAAAAAACGAGTATAGTCGAGTCGAGCCTTGCTGTGCTAGCACTGTATAATGGAAAAGCACCATTAGAGTCTTGCGCGCACACACTGCAGTACACAGACTCAAGACGCCAGTGGTGAAATTGCCGATTAGAAGACGGCCAACCCATAAGTCCTGAGCTGCAGCTGGAACCAGAGAATATTTTTCTTGATAATTAAACAATTAAGTTAATTTTGTGTTTTTATCTTTTATCTCAGTACTCAAATACATTTTTCGGCAACCAATCGTGTATCCCATCAAAAATGTGCAGCAGTGACTGGTAACAATTAGCGTGTGTGTGTGTGTGTGTGCGCGCAGTTGCAAAATGTCTTATTTACTCTGTTTGTATTGTTGGCTTGACAAAAGTGGCTGTAAATGGAGCATGTCTTCAACTGTTTTGCCACACATTTGCCAAATTAATTAAAACCAAACACTGAACAGATTACGCTCATAAAATCAGAAATGTGTCACACATAAGTGCATGTTGAGTGCGGGTAAAATGAGACCTGTGTGTGGTCCATGTGTGAGAAGTATTTTGTTATTATTGCGTTATTAGCAAAGAAATAGCTTAAAACATCTAACAAGTGAACTCCAGCAGCAGCCGGTGGGCCTTTCAAGGTTCTCTGCATCATTAAAGATGGAATTAAATCAAGGCTTTTGACTTTCTTCACTAATGACTAATTAATGGAAATTAGCCCAGAGAAAAGCCTCCTTACGCTTTGTCTTTTCCCTCATCCTGTTCTCACAATTAGCACCTACTTACACACAATCAAGACAAGCAATCTTTTACTCTGCCACATTAATACACACACTCAATCGCAAGTGTGTGTATATTGTGTGCTAATGAGTGTGACAGCACTGAGGGATCGTAGGTATAGAATCCTTGAGCAAATACCTGCAGCGAGCCCAACCCTCTCTACCTGTGTGGTGATTTAACTCTGCAGGAGTGGGCGGTGGGTGGGGAATGCTCAGTACAGGGTTAGGCCATAAGAAAGCAGGTTCTAATACTCCTGGGACTTCACAGTTAAATTTGAACAGACACATTCTTTAAGTCACATGATATCGTGATCATATTTTTGCTGGTACACATATAGGACGTCGGAATGTTAGCAGCCACGCGTGTGTGCTGGGGATGTACTTAAATGTTCAAAACAGTACTGTACAGCGTTTGGGGGAAAAAATTTGCTCTTTTTTCTTTAATGAGAATGCCTGTCAGTGCCATAGACGTCATAGATCTTTGTCACGCAGTATAGTTACAGACCCTGCTGCTGAGAATGCAATTTGGAAATATTTTGGCTTCAAGGCAAATGCAAAGGGGGAACCCGAAAAACAGTGAAGCGCCGGTCTGCACGCGGTGCTTTGAAATGTGTCTCATCGCGGGTGGCAACACGTCAAACTTGGCAAAAACATTTGGAGGACAAGCATCCAGACCTGTTTGAGGACCAACAGGCGGTTAAATAAAAATAATAAAGCTAGTAAAGATAACTCTCTTGTTCTCACACAGAGCATTTTTTATTATTGGATTCTGAAATATTTACAACATGTCTACATATGTTATTTAAAAAAACTTTGTTTGTGGCATATCAACAAAATAAACCACATGAGTGTGTGTTACTAAACTTCATTAAACTTCAATGTGTTCTATTTTCTATGGTTTTGGAAGATTTTGTGTTAAAATAAAGAACAATAAGGACATTTTTGTAAAAATATGGAAAAGTACTGCAATTCACATTGGTGCCAGTGTCAAAACAGAAACTACTGTGTGCTTATTTTGATTACCCCATTACGACTTTTTCTGCTATGAACACCATTTTTTTCAGGACCAGCAATCCTCATAGAGACCAAAGTCTAATGAGGCTAATTAGGAACTGGTTACATTTGGGGCTAAGATTTGGTTAGGTTAGGGTTTCCCTGGTTAAGGTTAGTGAGGTCCTAGATAGATAGCTGTGCAAACCTTTGTGTGTGTGTGCGTGTTTGTATGGGAGGTGAATCATTGACCCCTCGCAAGTGATGAGAGTTCACATCAACTGAGGTTACCTCTTTGCCACCCCCCACCGCCCCGACCCATCTACCCCACACTTCCCCTTTATTTTTCTCCCTTCCCTCTCCTCCCGCCCACTTCATCCCTCTGACTTTTCTTGCCTCATCTTTGTGCTAAATAAGTTCTCACTGTAAAAACATGGTAAGGTGGTGTTCGTCAGGGTGTCTAGAATCACTTCTATTGGCAGAAAAACACACAATGCTGACTCCTTGACTCTACTCAGTGCCTGAGGCCGGCCTGCATCAGACCTGCTGAAACACAACATGTCTGGGAAAAAGTTGAGTGGATCACGAAACAACTCGCACATAATCGCCTCACTGTTTGTTTGACTTCACACTGACTCACCTCACACTCACAACAGATTCCAAAGGATGATCTCTTTCCCCATTAAAGAAATTGGTCTTGTTTACGGCCCTGTTTTCAAATCTGTTTTGGTCTGCAGGTCGTTGACTCTACAAAATATCATAAATAATAGTTGTGAGCCAACAAGCAGACAAAACAAGACTTGGACTGATCTTTCAGTGGTTACAGCTTTCAGACACAAACATTTCAGTGACTAACTGTAAAGATATGAACTGTCCTCATCCGAGGTTCAGCTAATACTGGTTTTACTGCCTTCACTTTCAGAAATGAAGCATTTATTCCTTTTATGTTAAAGGTGGAGATTATGAGCCAAAACACTTTTTGTCAAGTTCTGTTCATATCTCTTTACACACCACTTCTCATGAAAATCATGTTCTAATAAAGAGCTCTGGCTTTGTAACTGAAAAACAAACAAAGCCAACTACTCAAAAAGTGGGTTTGGAAGTTGCTGAACTGGAAATGGTGTTTTCCATGGGAACAGCTCTGTGAATGGATACATGGCAAAACTATACATACGAACCATGACCCATTTACCTTCAGCTATGGCAGGAAAGTGTGGCTATAACACACACAGAATGCATGAACGTGAGGGATGAAGCTTCTGAAGTAGCACAGAAAGGAGAGATGTATTTGTTTTGATGTCGAGTTCAAACATCAACAGTCATTCCCCCGACCTTGCTTAGCCCACCTTTAACTATTTTCATACTTAAAATGACAAACATCCAAAGTTTAACCAAAGCCACTGGCCTCTGTGGGCAGGAAAAGCTGCACCAGGATCACTGTCAGACCGTAATGAGACAACAAATCTCCCCACTGAAACCAAGAGTGGTGACATTCTTTGACTAAGGCAATGTTTACGACACTGTACAGGCATCAATCTCAACCAAAGTTTAGTGCAAAAGGGGCAAGTGTGCCAAAAAAAGTCTCAATTCACTTTTTATGGCAGTTTTGTGTGTTTGCAATACAGAGAAAAAAACGTACGGATTACGAGCAGAAGGAGAAGATGGCTGATCAGAATGGGATCAATAGAAGATAAAACTACACTGCTGCGATACTTTTCTAATCTGCACAAATCCTGGGATCCCTCTACTGCTTGATGAAAAAAAGTCAAGAAAGACTGTGTAGCCCAGGGGGGGGACTGCTCTGTCCACTGTGGGCTTCCCTCTACATGTTCTCATCCAGATGTCTCTTCACATTTCCCCTGGGATCCACATTCGCTATGGAAATGATTTTCAGACCCTCCAAATGGAGCCAACATCTCTGTGATAACATAAAGGGGGGCAGCGCAATTTTGTTTTCAAAGCTTAAAGGTTTATTGTACTTGTGTCCACGTCATGGCGCACAATTATCTTTAATTTCTCCCTACAAAGGACAAAGGTTTGAAGGCACATGCCATATTTCTCCTGCACTGGTTTGATAGTGAGAGTGTTTTGCAGAGAGAGAAAAAAACATCACATGGCATATGATGCATATAGTGTAGTGAGTGACTCACTGAGGCTCGAAAAAGCCTCCTGGAGTCTAATCTGATAAAAGATGTAGCAATCAAACACACACAAACATGGACGACTGTGCATGTCCTCCACATGTTGCAAACTCCACAGTCGAGACAGAGCCGCCCCATTTTCCTGTCTCTGTGGATTTTAGGTTGACACACACACACTCAAAAAAAAAAATCCTGATAAAAGCCATCAGCTGGGTCAAGGGCAACGTCGCCGAGCGAGAGCAGAGTTCAGCTTCACAGAGCAAAATCACATCAAGCTGTCATTCAGCTGAATATAGCCACAGCGAGAACCAGGGCGCGCCTCGCACTTCACTCCTGTTCGCCACAACAAGTTTGTAATGGAAATGCTCCGCTCCTGAACGCTGTTACATGCCTCTCCTCTCCTGATCCAACGACCATCCCAGACCAATATATTCTCTTTCTGTCTCAAACAGTTTAGCGAGAGTCGTGCGACAAGCGCCATAAATTACATAAGCGCAATTAAAGTGCCAACCTCTGACCTTGCCTGACCGGCGCAACCACGGTCACCTGACTTTTGCATTGACCGCGGCTTGCGGTTTAGTTGGCAAAAAAAAACAAAAAAAACAACAACAATGACTACTAATGAGGAGAACAGCGCAACAACCGGACTCGCGGACGGTGAAAGTTCGCGTCGTTAAAGTCGGCGGACGCTTTCGCGCACGGCTCGCTCAGTGAAGAGAAGACGCCATGAAACAAACGCACCCCCCACTAAGTCAGAACAAAATGCAGCAGCTTGGTCGCCGCAGTCACACGCGGCTCTAAACAGACTGTTGAGTTGTACTTACTGAGGTGTAAATACGGATCATTACTGTCCATACTGTGCAAGTTGCTGCGTCGATTTCCTACAGTCGGTGTTGCTCCGCATCCCAGCGCATTCCTCTCGCAGCCCGACTGAACTCTGCAAGGCGGCTCTACACGGGGGCCCAGCGAGGGGGGCGGTTAGAGAGGACTTCTCCCAATGACAACAGTGGTCGATATCAAGCGCCGACACCATAGTGACGAAACATCTCTCCTCTCACTATGTTTCCACTTCGACTACTTATAAATAATGCATTTTAATAGTAGTAGTAGTCATGATTCTCATCATCAAATCAAGTACTTACCAACAATATTACCGCGATAATTGTATAAAAATACATCAATACATCAATGGTTTTTTTTTAAGATGAATGTATGTAAATGGTAAACCCTGCTATATTTACTCTACCTTCATTTAGCATTATAAAGCTTTTAGACAGCTAAAATAAACAGGGGGAGCAGATGAACTATACTTATTTATCTTGCAAAAAGAAAACATCACTGATGTTACCAAGTAGCCTACATGTTTAGGAGGTTATGTCACTTGCATTACTGATGTGACCAAAAATGTTTCGAATGCATGTTTACATTTCATAAAACGTTTCCTGTGTTGCCAACAAGTGGTTATGTCACAAAAAAACATAACTTGAGTGATCACAGATTATTTGTAAATAAACAGTTTAAAGTGACAAACAACAGTCTTAAATCAATAACATCATGAGATCCTGGTGTTTCTGGAAATGTGATGCTATAGCTAACCCCTGGTGCCATTGCAACATAAATCACTAGGACTGTATGTTATGGAACCAGATTACATTTTCAGGTCACCAGTGTGAAATATTAACACTTTCACTCATTCACAATGATCCCAAATATGGAAATTCACCACAATCTAACTGCCTATTTGTGAGCATCTTTTTCACTGTGGCCTGGTAAAAAACAACTAAGTCAATCAGGAAATGGCAACCACATGTCAGTGACTTGAATGGGTTGTTGCAATGTCAGCATTTGCATTGATTTGTTTGTTATTTCTTTGTGTTGTTTGTTCTGGTTGTGTTGAGCAGCCTTTATCAAATTGACCTTTCCACAGCCACATGTTTGTGTCAGTTCACCATTTGAGCTACAGTTTCCGTCTGCACGTCAGGCTGCAATAGGAAATCTTCCCCAAACATGATAACTGAGTAAATTTGTTATGTGCTTCGAAAAATTCAAACGCAAATCACTGTTTTTAGTTCCCTGCAGTTTTCCTCTGAGAGCATCTCTGCAGTGTTTATATTCTGCTGCTGTGAGTCTGGTTCCCTGGTCTGGGAACCCCCCCGAAGTCCCCCCCCCACCACCACCACCACCACCTCACCCCGCTCTGAGAGCGGGGTCATGCAGGGGTGAAGCTCTCGGTACCTCAGAAGGTTATTCAGGAGTCACGCTGCACTGTGGCATTCAGAGTCTTGAACCACGGAGCGGGCAGACGCTCTGTCAACGCCGGCTGGCTGACCACTCAGCTTGGTCCTAATGGGACCAGCACCCCCGGCTCCACCGTCCTTGTAACAGCGTCCCATAAAAGAGCACAGGAGGATGCTAACCAAGATGAATGGCTTTTTTTCTCAGCTCATTCTACACTAATCAGAGCTTTTCATTTGTTATGGCCTTGCGCCAGCCCCTCCACTGCAGCCTCCATTAGGGCCAGATAACGTATAAATTCATTAAAGTCAAAGAGGGACATTAAAATGGTCATTTATCAGATCTCTCTTTGTGTGTTCCTAATGGTGGCACATGGTTCAAGGCATTGAGATGATTTTTGGTGGGCTTTTTTCCTCTCTCGCTCCCTCCCTCAGTGCATTAAGAGAGGGACGTGGGAACAGGGGACATGTTTTCTACTTAACAATAATCTTAATTGAACTTTTATTTAACTGGTTATTGCTCTCTTTAACAAACGTTTTCTGAAAACAAAACAGCTGAAGCAAAGTGCTACATCAGAGATAAATAAGACAAATAAAATATAAAAACATGAGATCTAATAGACCTAAGAACAATCGGTAAAACATACACTAAAATGCAAATAGAGATCTGGCAACAGGGGAAGAAAAAAAAAAAATTTCATTGAGTGCCTCATTTCCTATGCCTAATTACAGCAAATATTTTATTTTGGTGACTATCCAAATTCATCCATCCATCAACTTCTGAGTCCTCACCCCACCCACCCTCTCTCTCACACACACACACACACAGAAACAAACTCACAGTCAATGAAGCAACCCTTTGCACTAATCCCTTTGTATTCACAGCACCATTCCCCTCCAAAAGTCTAATCCTAAACCAAGCTCAACAAACCTGGGCCACCTGCTAGCGCTGCAGCTAAAAGCCAAAACCAAAAAACAAACCAACAGAGCAACACACTGTGTGTTCTGAATCACCTTAAAAGACCTGTGACATCGACAAGGACAACAACAATAATTGACTGTAACACATTCAAACGCCTACAACTCATTTTTAAAGGTCTCTTTCTGTCTCTCGCTCTCTCTCTGGCCCCCCGTCCCTCAAATTCTCTGCTTCCCTCTCCGTGTCTGTCCCTCTCTGGCTTCAGGACAGAGGTTCTGGCTGCGTCGTCATGGGAGATGGCTTGCTCCATCTGCCTCTGCTGTCATTAGCTCATCTCCATCATGCTTTATCAGAGGGACCCCCACCTTCCTGGACCCACTTCAGCATTCTGACAACCCCTGCCCCCTGCCCCACACATAAGCCTGAGATGATAAGTGTTCTCCCTCTTTGTGTCAGGCAGCATAAGACAATGCTGCACAGCACTACAGAACATCATCCATCTCGTAGGTCATCAATCTGGGACACAAAAGATGAAATGTAGCCCGGACTCCCATTTTGCAAAAGGGGTTTCTCGTTGCTTAGAAGAAGCTTGTCCTCCACTTCTGCTGCTCCCCTTTCACTGTTGGTGGCACACCAGCAAATTCTTCTCTTATGTGCCGCCACATGGGAGGAAAAGGGGTTTACTGCGTCTAAACTATTTCAAGTATTTCTAAATGACAAAATATTAATGATAACTATAACTGTAGCTGCACAAAAAAGTCAACAGACTGTGTACCCAGGTGTGTTATTGTTTTTATTTATTTGGCCGTACATGAAACACTTAAACAACTTAATCTACCCTTTGTTTCTCCCATTCTCTGCCTAGTTGGGTTCAAAATACCTAATTACCAGTGAGATTATTCTATTGTGCTGGTTTGGGTTGTGTATTTTACTGTGAAACTGAAATTATTCACATTTTATATTACTTGTTTATATTTTCAAATAACACATCACACACTACTGCATGTGTGAAATGTTTTGTGTTTTTTTCATGTTGCTTCTTTGCTGTGTAGGGTAAACTGTATTTTAAACAATGCCAATAAAGCTGTACTTCTACCACTACTGTGGATATGAAAAATAAATTCTCAACTTAACATTTTGTTTTTGCAACCATCGTTACAGATATTAAGTGTTGCATTGCATAAAGAGACATATTTGTGTGTAGGCCTTTCTGGATTGGGTTGTATCTCCTTTCTTGAAGATGTGAGCAAAGTAGAGTAGTTCAGACTGTACAGTATGTCGAATTTTCATTCTTCAAAGATTTCCATTTCTGGGTCAGGTGCTCACAAATGACATAGTTGGTATTCTCGGCTGATAATTGTGATCTAGGTGTGATATTCCACTTTAATGAGCCTTTATCCGGGACACGATGTTTCCAAAAAAAAATAAAAAATCTGTTGTTGCAGTTTCATCAGAAACAAAAGCCCCTAATCTATTTCACACAGCTATTCGTTTTAACCATGCTGCCTTCACATCAGGTCAACCTGTTAATCTGCTGTCCGTGACTGAGTCCTGAGGCTTTACACACAATCAATATGATGAGTCCTGTTCTCAGACTAAAGACTATTATCACACCACTCCAATCAGAGATGCTTACATTGTCATTGCCATTGTGATGAGGCAGAGTGTCTGACACTTAGTGTCCAATGCACAGTGTCTTATAAGGATAAAGATGGTAATGTGTTTACCAGTGACTCAAGAAATAAGATTGCTAATATTAGACGATTACGTTTTATGTTTCAGGTGGACTACATCATTTAGGTTGATGGTTGACCTCTGTTCATCTTTGTTTTGCAGCTACAAGTTATATCGTGCAGAGGAGTAGGTCGCTGAGAGCAGTCCAGCAGGGAATCAACTGGACCACCTCAGGTTAATCTCACTACGACCCGAAATGTCCACGAAGGATTAGGCCCAGTATCCACCTGCTACTGATTTTTAGCACAAAATGTCAACGACTACTGTGACCATGGCATTTCAGAAACAAAGCAAAGTACATACCTGGTAAGACCGGGCTTATTTTGTGACAGGACCTTACAAAACAGGTCTGCGTGGCCTGTCAACAGTTTGCAGAATAATAAGAATGGCATTGGCTGTTTTCGTACAGTGTATACTCCTCTACCCCTATGCCTCTATGTCACTGAAGTTCAAAACATTTTGTTCTATGAGCACACTCTCGCTCAGAGCCAAACCAAATTATAGGCGCAATGGTATACACTCACATTTACTTGGTCTGATTGAAATGGTTGATGATTCATGGGCTAATGCAGCTGTCCAGATCTGCAGCACCAAACAACATGACAAGAGAGAGATTCTTTTTTTACAAGCTGATTTGATGAACGGCACATGCACATTTGTCTGAATTTTAAGAGGAACTGCAGCAATTAAGCCTTCATTAGATCACTAAACTTTGGATTCATCACATTCCAAAATGCAGCTCAATATTGTGTTTCATTAGACTCTCTTGCATTGTGCTTTTCAACGTTAGATCAATTTTCAATACATTATAAATAATTTCCGGAGCCATACACTGTTGCAAGTGAATCATAGTCATATTTCTCCAACCTGAAGTGGCACTTTAGTTGCAAATACGTCCCATAAAAGTCTAAATTTGTTCAACTCTAACCAACCTTCTGCTGTTACAGTCCTCACAACCAGGTGTTTTTATAGCACTTAGCGCTACTGTGGTGAGATGACAACAACTCCGTTCAGTACAGATCAGAGCTATATTGCCTCTCAAAAGGAAATTTGTTTTGAAGGTGTCGATAAAAACAATTAAAGAAGCAGAATAGACAAAGACATAGGACAATGTAGATGTAACATAACCAAACATGAGTTAAAACAATCCCAGATCATTTTTCATGTTCATAAAAACTGCCAATAAAGTGCATTAGAAAACATTTACCATTAAAATAATTCAATCTACACAGGAAACACAGTCTCTGCAGACCTTTTTTCGGTGTTGAGGTAATGGGACAAGTTTTTGTTGATCACTGTCCCCAAATAGTTAAAAGAGTCAACCACCATTTTCTAAAGCGATTGCCCATGTTTTGTCAATGTTTATCTTGAAGGAATGGCTGTCACACCACTCCACAAACCGTGTTTGGCCTCTTTCTCCTGAAGCAGACTAACCATGACTGTGGCGTCAACAACAGTCTACCATACAGCTTTAATCAGACTGAATATTACAGAAAAAACAAGCTACATTCACTGTAACTGTTAAAGAGGATTTTCTTGAACGTGAGTAGAGGTTTATAATTGTATACTTTACAAATTCATAGCATATGGGCAGCACCAGCATAAAATCTGACTTCAGATTTCAGATCTCACTCCAGTGGAAATATTGTGAAGGAGTCTACCTAGCACCCAGTTTTCATGCCTTTTGAACAGGTAATCTACATCATGCAGACTATTAAAATGATTATTACCCTGACATCCATTCCCAGGTGATTTTACATCCATTCACATTTTACTTATGTGACTGTGACAGCTCTCACATGACTGCCATGAGGGCTTAATGACTCATGTGACATGAGGGTGTGAAGTTGCCTGGGGCTGCTCAACAGCTTGACGTTGCCCCATGAGTGAAAATTGTAATATCTTCAACTATTAATTTGAACTGAGCTGTTCTATATCTCAGCAATACTACTATAAATGACTGAACATACATCACATTATCCTCTCTAACATGATGGCTCGAACCGCTTCTCTTTGGTGAGACAAGAGATTGAAGACATTTTGCTTAAACAAATCCTCACAGTTGGTGACAACCTGACAACCAGTATCTGCACTTTGCTACCTTTGCTAAACTCAGATGCACCAAATTTGAATGAGTTTCAAAACTACAAGGGATTGTGAGGTTCTTGTTTTCTCTCATTGTCACATGCTGGACAAGAGACCCATCATGTGGTGTCATCAGTAAGTGCATAATGTGCCCTTTTAATGGCTCATGTTTTTACAGGTAGGAAAAGCACAGGCGTAACTAACAAACAAGTCATATGTTGCCACTAACACCTGTGCTTTTCTGTCAAAATGTTTGCTCCGGAAAGGGGGCTGTAAGCTGTTATTGCTGAATCTAATAAGTCAGCAGTATTTGCAGGTCACACACAACACACACAGCAATGGGTCTTTTCACAGCAAGCATTTTGAAATGTTTTAACAGGAAAATCACAGGTCTTACATCATTATTCATTATTCATTTATTATGGCTCTTTTCAGTTCCAGCAGTCCACACAGTGTGACAACATTCACTTTTAAACTGAGGACACTATGGAACTCCATTGTTTGATTATTTACACAAATGATTTTCCTACAAAAACAGGCCTTTGGGCTGTTAAATTAGAAACTTTGCTGTCACATTTAGTCTTTGGTCTCCCTCATTCCCTGTTATCTTGCCTTCAGATGGTCCAGAATGTGGCGACAAGCCTTCTGACTGATGCGAAAATTATAATTAAAAAGAAGGGGAGCATTTTAAAGGTCTCAATGGTCTGGCCCCAAACTACATCTATGCCCCTTATTACTCTTCTCTTATCTCTTTAGCTACTACAGCATTTTGGTCATTGTATGCTGTGTTTCTTCTTACTTTGAGCAACTAGGAATACCACCAACCATGTCTCATATGGTGGGCCCAACACTGACACGAGCACCAACCCATCGACTGACAGTCCAAACAGGAAGGCCAGTTTATTGATGGAATGTTGTAGTATCACTAATTAGGGTCTAGTGAATAGATGAGACTGTAGATTTTAACAAAGGACTAATATGCTCACCCCTCCATTTCCTAAGTGCATCAGGAATCTACGGTGGCCTTCACATACCTGAAAGAATGTCATTCTTTTTCATGTGCATCATAAGCTTTCATAATGCACACTCTAGGCTGCTGTACAACAAGCATGGTGGCACAAAGCTTTTGCCTTAAGTACATATATAAGGCTTATTCTATTTTGTTTTAAAGATACATAAGTAGTACTCAAGAGTTATGTAGTTATATTTCTCATTGATAGTGGCCTTGCCAATGCAAAACTGAGAGTTGGTCCTGTTTATAAGCAAGCTCTCAATGAGTTAATCTTAATGCTATTATATGTAATAGTTATGTGCATTGCATATAGTAATTGTAAACCGATATATACCTTTGTATATAAATAATATGGGTGATTATTTGAATGTGAATTTATCCCTCGTGCTTTTGGTTCCTACCTGGCTTTGTCAGGTGGGAGAGATTACGGCGACGGAGAGTGTGTTACAGTGATATATTTCATTACTGCCGCTAGACCTACTGGACATTGAAGACCGGTCGGTGTAATGACTCCAATGCTACAATGCTAACCTTGACGGCGTATAGTGAGTGTGTTTTATCTAAATAAGAATGTAAATTTTAAAAGTTTTAAACTTCCCGTGTCACAGTGTGTTTTGTACTTTCCCGCCTCCTTGTGGTCAGTTTCGGCAGCACCCGCTGCACAATGCCTCTCTGTGCAATCGCGCTGCTTCACATTTGTCCCTCGGCGCCACCCGTAGATTTACGGTAAAACAGACGTGTATCTTTGCGTCAAACGGAAACAGTTCTACATAACATCTGAAACATGAATAGTACTACAAACCGTCGCTCGTTGGAAATTTGTCGCATCGGTATTATTTTCTAATGAATTCAAACTTGGAAAAGCAACAACAATATCCAGAGATGAATAACGAGACAGGGAGCATCTCTATCGACCAGGGAGGAGAGTGGGGTGAGCGTCGCTTAACTACACTTTCTAGAAACACACACACACACACACACACACACACGCGTAACCAAAGGTAGCTGTTGTTGACTTTCAGAGAACTATAACTTGTATTGGTTTACAATTCCAAGGTTGCTGCTTCTAAAACACTTAATGTATCACCTAGTCGATATACTGAAAGTGTTTTTATGCGCCTTAGCCTCCAGTTAGCATTAGCTAGTAGCGAGCTGTGATGTGATGATGTAATCTGCAGAGCCTGGGCGTAATATGTAAATAATAACGTCTCATTAATATGGCACCTGCATGTTCTCCACACAAGGGTCTCACGGTGTTTAATATTAACTGCTAACGTTTATTTACTACATTTGTTTCGGTAGAAGCTCAATGAACAACTTGACAACAACACTAACAATAACTATTGGTTTTGCTATCATTTGTCTTGCCTTTTTTAATGATAATTATTCATATAGCCTTTTTTGTTTTTTTCAGTGCTAAATTAAACCTTTGTTCTTTTATTGCTAGTTTTTAACTTATATGTTTGCGCAATATATTCTCAAATCCTATATATATATGTGTGTATACATATTAACACTACGTTTATTCATATATATTATTAATATATCTAATAATTAATTTGTTTCTTTAGATGTAAGCCTGTTTGATGAGTTGGACAACCTGGGAGATGCAGATGAACTGTTTCAAGCTTTGTATAGTACTGGTTATGTAAGTAACTCGTCTTCTGCTTATGCTCATTGTCAGCAAAAACTGTAGTATTACATGAAGTGTATGCAATGGGAAATTTGCTTGTGATACAGACCTTCACAGAATAAAATGTGGAAGAGTTTGTATCTGAACCCCTAGTCTTTGTCAGCTACTCATGTGAAACAGTAATTGTTTTCTCTACATTTGTTGGAATGGAGGCTGATATAAATAAATGATTAAAGTCATTGCTTATACTGTTACTTAAACTTAACATCCTGTTACACTTCACTGGTTAAATAGTGTGTGTTTGGTTTTTCAGGCCAGTGAGGGTCCACATCTGGACTTTGACATTGATATACCTCCATGGAATATTATGGACACAAGCAGCATCTGCACAGGTACAACATTACATGATGGTAAATACTTAGTTATACATTTCAGCATGATGGAGCAATAAAAGCACCAATAATAACCTTGCGAGAAATGGAGGTGTTATGACACTGTGGGAAACTGGATAGTGTTGTCAGGTTTTGCCTTCTGTAGTCATGTAATGCAACCACTGTATAATTTTGCCCAGTAATTGTGATTGTGGCAACCTCCACCAGTCATGTTTGCTGTTGTAATATTACAATATATAGCTTGAGTAACTTGCTTTTGTTTGTTGGACTACTTTGTGATTCATCTACAAAGGCAGCGGAAGCCTATACTGTGAAGCAAGTTCTATACACACAGATACAAGATATCTTTTTCGTTATGTAGTTATATGTTGGCTAATTTTTTTTAGCTTCTTAAATGTGAATATTGTCTGGGTTATTTGCTCCATTTTGCAAATAAATAGTTAAACTCAATATTCTTGGTTTGTGGACAAAACGAGACACATGAGAACATCATCATTTTGAGGTTTTGGAAATGTAGTTTAACATTTTTTTGGACCAAACAACAGTGAGACAATAATCAGCTGATTAATCAGTTATAAAAGGATTGTTGCAGCCCTAAAGTCAAACAATATCAACAGAACCTGTTAGAAATAACTTCATAAAAAGAAATAAAAATATATTTCACAAGGTGATCACTTAACTAGAATACAAAAATAGTACATAGGTCAAAGATGAGCACATAAATTTAGATTTCTTACTAAATAATGATTTACCTCATTTGTGAGTATGAACTATGAATGTGTAGCATATTCATTAGCTGTGCATTTACAGGAAACAGATGTGTATGCTGAATTGTATAAGATACTAGGCCGTTTGTCCTAAGGTTAATTAAGATGAACTTGAATCCCACGGACATACTGTAGTTAAAAATAAAAATAAATCATTGTATTTACATTAATAATTAAATCATGCACTGTTTACATAAATTATATTTTCCATAGTCTCAAATTAACGTGTGGAAATATACAGTGATAATAATTCTGAATATCCCATACTGATAAGCCTGAATATTCTGCATGACACATTTGTCTGTGACTTTGACATTGTGTATCCAGATGGTGAAGTGAGCGTGGGCTCTCAGTCACCTGCCCACACTCTGAGCTCTGTCCCGTCTCCTTCTTCTGTGGAAGTTCTGTCCCCTTACTCCCTGCACGTAAGTCACTGTTTTCACTGTCATTGTCCTCTGGAGGTTTTGGTATTTGACTTACATTTCCAATTCAAATTTTGTTTGTGAGTATTTACACGTGCCCATTCTGGTGCATTATTACAGTCAATCCAGATGGTGTCCAAACATTGACAGCTGCTCTTTCTCACACACACACACACACTTAAAGCCCTTATTAATAAACACATTAAACACCTTGTCAAACTAATGATTTACCGTCATTCTGAGCGTTGCCATGCTCCTTCATTAAATAGAAGGTGCTGACAACTTAAACCACATTAGCATAATTTAGCAGGCAGATGTTTTCACAGTGCGTCAAATAAGTTCAAAGGTAGCATCTTTATAGGGCCCCAGCACAGTTTGCAGACATTTATTTCCTTACTGAATCACCTTGTCTGAATCCAAGGACACATATTTTTGAATATTAACAAGGACACTTCATCCATTTTTGATCTGATGTGTCTCAAGCACATGTCTTACACAGAGTGCATTACATACAGCATGAAGTAGCAGAAGTACCACATATTTAAACAAGAGGTGCACTCAAGATACTGTAACTCAGCCTCTTTTCCTCTCCTTCCAGGATGAGGCCCTGTCACCACAGTCACAGCACTCACCTGTTTCAGTCTGCTCAGAGTCCAGTGGCTTTTCTGAAATCTCTTCCCCAACCAAAACGGGTCAAAAGAGAACCAACCAGACAACACGAGGTGAGGCAACATCCACTGCTGCTCATCTGCTCTTTTAGCTATTGTTTTCTTTGTGCAAAAAGCAAGTTCTGCAATATAGTCTGAATTTGCAGAATTCTGTGATGAAGAACATAAAGAAGATACAAGTATTCCCTCATGAGAAAGAATAAGAAAATTGGTTATACGTCAAAATTATAAATACAAACTTACTTACCTGAGCTATGATTTTGTCTTGTTAAGATGTAGTCTCTTATCTCACTCCTTATCTTCTCATCTATCTGATACTCCAGCCAAACCAACTCAGGCTGTCAAGAGGCCGATTCAGACGGGCCCCAAAGTTTCCATCCAGCCCAAACCGCTTATCACAGCTGTGCCATTAGCATCAGCAGCCGCTCCCCTTCAGGCTAAGACAATCATCATCCAGCCCCTGCAGACCA
The DNA here is from genome assembly GCF_019176455.1 of Solea senegalensis. Classification (NCBI taxonomy): domain Eukaryota; kingdom Metazoa; phylum Chordata; class Actinopteri; order Pleuronectiformes; family Soleidae; genus Solea; species Solea senegalensis. The sequence goes on along the minus strand of NC_058034.1, from coordinate 10,804,369 downwards.
CTTTGCTGCCTGTGGTCAAACCAGCTCCAATCAACATCCAACCAGCGCCCCCTCCAGGTCAGACCTCACACTGCAAGATGTTGAAACACAGAAACATTGTCCCATGTCACAATGTGCTGCTTTAGACTTGTGCACAGCAGGACAAATTAGCAAGCAGTGTGTTAATATAATGATGTTATTTACTAAGCGATCTGTATGATACAATATTGGTATTTTTTGCTGTTTGTGATGAATTTGGTTAATATTCTTTATCAACCAACTAGTTTATTTTTGTTTCTTGGTCAACAGAGGGCGCCATAACCTAAGTATTATTTCAATGATGAGGTTAATGTCAAACTAATTACATGATGTTCTACTATCCAAAATATGTCTAAATATAGGAATCGGCCATCGTGTATATATAATTAGAAAATATACACAATTAAACTATAGAAACTGTTCATGAGCTGTTGTGAGTTTCATGCATCAAAGTATCACTCTGGTTTACCAATCTGTGTTTGTGGCCAGTTATGTCATTGCATTGGACCCTTATCGGTGGATTATATGACCTTTTGCAACTTGAATTTGAACTTGGATCTCCCATCTGTGTGGTAATAGTGAAGATGATAGATAACTATGGCCAAGATTTCCAAGTTTAGGATTCCAGATGGAAGGCAAGTCAAGCTTGACACACAGTGCGCAGCTGAGCAGCTGATGAGTGAGAACAATGCATCAGGGAGGCAAAAGGAAGTCCTGCAGTAGGTATTTAATGATGAGGTCACTCTTTATAAAGTCTGACCTTAGTAGTTAAGTATTTCCAAAGAACAAACAGGCTGGTAGGCATTGCAGAGGCTTTTGATTTCACATTTCTCACATTCAGCCTCTTGAATTTTTCTTAAAGATTGTAAGTTTGAGCAAAAACAGTGTTGGCACTGGTCACACATGGCACATTAGCAGCACTGGCTAATACTTCTTCTTATTATTATTATTACCACTTATTATTACCACTGACAGACTTGTTAAGTGTTTGAAGTGAGGGTTGCTGGATCTGTTTTGAAGAATGGTTCCTAACACAGATTTGTGGGAAGGGTGGGCTTACATTGTGGGAGGCCACTACCTTAACAGGACCTTTACATATGCAGACAATGTTGCTGTCTGTTGAGTTTTTCTTTCTTTTTACTTTTCTGTGTGCTAGTTTTATCTTTTGGGCCTCTTTGAGTTTTAAATATAGACACATGTGCATGGCTATGTGCATTCATGCAAATAAAACTCAGCACAGCTCTCAGTCAAGAATTTGGAAGTTAAAGGCCACAGGTCAAGATGGTAAACATCCTCTCCATCTGTACTTGAAACTCAAAAAGCCCCTTAAAAGACTAGGGGTTAATGTAGGTCACCAGAGGTGATGGGGGTTCAAGGCGCTGACATGTAGCATCTGCAGCTGGAGTCTCTTCAAACAGCCAGCTGATATGGTATTAAATAAAATATTAGCTTGAATGGTTTTGTTTTGGATATTGTGACAAATGTGGAAAAGGGGCTGTCTCACAAACTGTAGCGCAAACTGACACAACAACACCATCACAGTCAGCAATAATTGGTGGTAATCATACAGTAGAAATATGATGATAGTATCGCTAATCCCATGTAATTTAGGAGAATCTAATGTGTTCTGCCTCTTGCAGGTCGTGCTATAGTGCTTTCTCAGCCAAGCCAAGTGCTACAGATCCAAACACCACAGGCCATCACCAGCAATGTGGTCACCATGTCAACACTCAGTCATGACAGGCCTGTCCCAGTTCCTGTCGCGGCGCCACCATTAGTCTCTGTCACACTTCGAACCTCTTCCTCAGATGATGATGTGAGTCCCTTTTGTTATTTTGTCTGTCAGTTGCAGACCATTGATGCATGTATACATATATTTGTTAAATGAATTGAATTGTATGTTAACAGCTTTTAAAAATTTTATCTGGTGTCTCCATGATTGGTCAGACGCAGCATGGTTTTTCATAGACCTGTTTATTTTATATGGCTATCGAGAGTTTTGAAGATGACGCATGGGCACATGTACGGTATTTAAAGTAATGTGTGGTCATGGACATCTGAGTGCCCAAACAAACTGGCCGCCAGTGTTTGACATTGTTGTCAAATTTGTGCTCTAGTGTTTCAGGACCACAAGCGTCTCTAATTAACACCACAGGGATAGTTCTACTCTCAGGGGAATACTAACTCATTTTCTCTTTGTTTGTGTCCCTGTCTAATCTGTCAGAAGTTCCCCTGAAGGTCTTTCGGCATCTTCACACGAATAAATCACACTTTGCTGTGTTTGCAGTGTGCTCATGTGTGGACTTGCCTCTGCGATGAATGCCTCTATGAAGCCATGTGGACATGTATGCACTTGCCCACAACGTAAACATAATGCTGTGGTTGCCATAGTCACACTGGATTCTAATCTTACCCTGTTTCCAGAATGTTAAATTCACAGCTGAAGTAGCTTTAAATTCATGTTAAAATGAACTTACTTGGACTTTTTACAAGAGTGACATCTAATTGCTAGTTAATTTTATAAAAATATAATCAGATCAGTGTTTGTTTAAATTATTCTGCCGACTGTGTGATTCAACTCGACAATGCAATCATGATGCAACAAACTGCAGAAGAATGATCGTTATTGGTGTCTGCTTTGTTTGTACCAGTGGGGTTTTATTGGAAAGACAGGCATGTGATGTAACTGCAGTTCAGACGTGTCACAGAAGGACATGTCTGTGTGTGGATGACCGAGATCCATCTGTGTATTGCACTCAAGAGTGATGTCAGGACAGCTGCAGTGGATAGAAAACACACACATCGTATTTCTCCTTCTCACACACAAATTTCTCTCCGTTTTATAATTTTGGGCATGAGAGCTGTATACGTTGCTTTTGGACAGTTGTTTGTTCTGAATTTCATTTCTTTGTTTCCTGCATCAGTTGCAAATGCTGTTTGCTTCTTCTTGTCCAAAGCTGTCAGCCTTCACTGTACAGCCAGGAAGATGCCGTGACTTTCAGCAATGTCTGTGTTGTTTTAGGATTTTGTCTCCACCTCAACACTTTCTAATGGCTTGCTCTTGTATGACCTTTACAGAGTTTAGGAACATGTTCTCACTCCATCATCTTTTTTAAATTATTTTTTTAACTGCACCTTCACAGTGTTTCTCCTTTACCATCAAGCTCAGCTAGACAGCAAAGGTTGCAAAAATGCATTTTTTTTTGCAGGGAACTTTCAAAAATGGTTCATTATAAATGGCTTTTTTGATTACATAGAACCACGTTGATGAACTATCACCTAAATTGTAGTAATAATAATCCAATGTCAACTATTATTATGTTAAAGGAACAATCACATAAATAACATTGCTCACAACCCTAATGTCAGAATGCTTTATTTTAGCACTATGCTTAGTTTACCCTGACATTAATGGTGTTTTACATCAGCTTCTTAAAAAAAGAGTAACCTCAAAAGAAATTTCACAAGTGGTTGTTGTTTTATGAATGGTTATGGTTAACCTTGGCTTTAAAAATAGCTGGCCCCCAAAAAAATGGGGGGAGAGGGGAACTCTGCAAAATGTTATGGTCATAATCAAGTTTGGAGAAGCACTTTTCACGCCAGACCTGGAGAGCAGTGTCAAGGAATTCCAAACCGCAGAGGCCAAAACTAATATGACTCTCAGCCATTTGTAAAGTTAACCACATCACAATTGGCAGTTAAAGGGGACGAAATTATCAGATTAATTGCACTAAAACTACATTTACCGAACCGCATTTTAGCGACTTAAGAACAAATGACACTATTTTACATTTGTTATTGTAAAAGTAGGGAATATATATATTCAAATGTTGGAAATATGAGCAATGCAGTAATTCAAATGGACCTTAGAGTTAGTTCCGTGGCCAGCTCTTGCGCCATGCCATGCTGTGTAAGTGTGTATGCTAGTGCAGCTGTGTTCACTTTATAACCTCACTGTGGTTTAGCTGCAACACAGTTGATGTCTGTGAAATCCATGTTAAAGGTGACATACATGGGCCAGGTGTTGCTACATGTTGTATGTACTGTATGGTAGTGTGCATACGTGTGTGTGTCTATGTTCATGTTCTTTACAGTACTGTATTTAATTCTATAGTTAGCCTATATAAGCCTGGGTGTTAAACGGCTGCTAACGATTACATGCTTTAGACAGGTGTTCTGCAGGACAAAACATTTTGAGACAGCTGTAAACAGCTATCAGCCATCGGGTCACTGTAATGTAATGGGCTCCTGCACAGGCAGGGATTGAAAAACAGCCCAGCCTGGAACTGCAGGCCTCAACAAATACTCCCATTGGTAGATTTTACAGGAGGGTCCCCAAGAAAAGCATGCTGCGAATCTGGACACAAATTCACCTCCTACATTTGGCACAGAAGTAAGAGAAAAACTTTAATCAAGTCGGATATACTTGAATAAAGTCCAGTTAAAAATCCAGCTTTATTAATTGGAACATCAACAACAACAAAATACACAGCCACACAACTACCACAATTAAAAACAAAACAAAAAACAACAACACTTAGATTGAGGTAAAATATAATATAATTAAAGGTAAAATATTTGACTTTCTTTCGCACTGTACCAGTATAACCAACTGCAGCTGTAGGAATTTCTCTGTGTGTTTTTAAAAAGGTGATTGCATTAAATTGAGTGCTTAACGAGTGAAACTGCAGAACAAAATAGCTCTTATAACCCAGTCATTATCACAGGTCGACATTATTTCACCAATGAAGCACATGCCGCAGTCCAAGGTGTTTTATGACCTGCAATAAAATCAGGCAACATTTTCACCGCGACTTGTTAAATGAAGCTCCTCCCATTTGGATCGGTTAAAGGTTCATCACATACTTCTGCCAGGAGTTACCCTTTAGATGCTGGACTGTAAGAGTAGACCATTTACAGCAGTGTGACAGTCATGTGGTGTCAACTCTGTCTGTTTACCTTGCAGCAATACCCTCCAGCATCATCATACTCTATATTCATTCCCATGCAGGACTGTTTCCGCTCAAAATACCAGCAGCTGTTTTGAGCTGGCCACTCTGCAGTGCAGCATAGGCAGCTGGTGGCATGAGGCTTGTGTATGTGTAGTTTTTTTCTTGTTGACATTTCCCATCAACACATGCCTAGTTTGAGTTTGAACCAGTGTTCATTCATTCATATGAGTGTCACTGTGAAATGCCACACTCCAATATTTGACCCATACCCTATATTACACTGCTTAACCTCATTATGGCACTGATACGAAGCCCCCCCCACACACACACACACACACTCTCCACTCCCTGGTAACTGCTTACTTGCAGTGTTCCCAGGCTCAAACTAGTGGCACGGCTCCCAGATCAGGGTTGGGAGTTGGAGTTTCTCAGGAGACGGAGCACAAATACAGGGATCCAAATAACTTAATCACCAGTGGGGCTAAAGGCGCAGGGTCTTAGAGGCTTACCCTGGAGAGGGTGTTAGCGCTTGAAGAAGGCCAGTAGAGGGGTAGTGCTGAACAATGAAGGTGTTTGGTTAATGACTGCCACTGTTTGTGTTTGTGATGGGCCATGTCAAGATATGTGATATTTGGGTTAGCCTGCAGAACTGTGATTTCAGCTCTCGCTCATCTGACCTCCAGTGGAAAAAACTGTTTGTTTTCCATGTTTTTGTGCTCCGATCTGAAAGAAAGTCTTGGATAAACAAACCTATGAATATAAACAGAGAAATGCAAAAGGTCATCTATTTATTTGCAGATTAGCTTAAGCATGCAAGACTAATTGCAGCAATTATGAGCCACTGTGGTTGGACCTTTTTTCCATCAAGTTCTACAGCATACATTGTTTATGTGTCTCTGACGTGATGCACGTGAACCCATTTCTCAAAGCATGACACTCTGTAAACACATCCATTTTCAGGTATAGAACAGAGGCATTGAAAGAGACTTCTTGACCTCTCACAGAATGTTGGAGTAAATATTTTTAAGCAGATGCTTTTGACGACATGCTTTCACAGAGGTTTTTTTATTTTGTCACTCGTTAAGTGAAGCATCAGCAGCCAGGAGGTTTCCCTCATGGGAATAACAAAGTCACCCCTGGCGTGTATGTCAGTCTCCCCTTTGTTTCTTCCATTTCCTTTTTCACTATGTCATATGCCTTTGTGTAGGCGATATCCAAGGCTACATCCACATTACTACATTTTAGTTCATTTTAGTTTTGCCTGCCATCCACATGCCCTGTGCTGCTTAGGTGCATGCAAAGTACTTCTTATAAGGTGCTAAAAAGCTCATCTGGACACAGATGTTTTCCATCTGAAAAAGACATTTTCAAATGAAAACATATGTATGCATATCGGTAAAGTCTTCTTTTAATAAGCGTACATAAGATTACCTGCACTAGAGTGAAATTAACCTGTGATGTATAACAGGTGGCCAGTCATTTCACTGTCTTCCAACAATAACTGCCCCTTTTCTGTTTGGATAGGTGTCAAGTGGATGAAAGACTGAATGGATGATGTGACATGAAATGTTATTCTTGAGTCTTTGTTCCTATCTCTCTTTTCAGTCGAAGTTATCCCAGAGACAGCAGCGCATGATTAAGAATCGCGAGTCAGCATCTCTGTCTCGGAAGAAGAAGAAAGAGTATCTGCTTTCGCTGGAGGCCCGCCTGAAATTAGCTTTGTCCGAGAATGAGGCACTCAAGTGTGAGAATGGCAACCTCAAAAGGCAGCTGGAGGGTCTGCTGTGCGAGGTGAGAGGCTAGAAGTTACAGCTTTGCTAAAACCTTTACATAACCTACACTGACACACAAGAAAGGATGCCTGAAAATTAACAGCTACACTTGAAAGTTAACATCTTTATATTGTCCTGATAACATTATGTTTCCCTTTGTTTTCCCTACAGAGCACAATACTAAAAGCAACAGCGCCCAAGAGGAGAGCTGTGTGTCTCATGGCGGTTTTGGTCTTCATTGTGCTAAATGTTGGACCAACAAGGTGAGTATGTGACAGTGAATGTCTGTATACCTTCAAATGCTCTACTCCATAACTTGATTAAGCATCCTGTGGCTTAAATTCAGTTTAAATGCAGAAACTGTACTTTGAAATACAAGACGATTACTAACAGTAAGGAAAACAAATATTGGATTACATAAGGAAGTTAAATGGGAAGCCCCATGACTCACTGTGGGAATAGCAGCTCTCATGTACAAATTGGCAAAAAAAAGTTTATTGAAAACAGTGCATAACATTCTTCATTGAAGCAATATGGTTTTTTTTCCTGTCATCTGAATTTACATAATCCCTATTATAGTTGACACTATTCTTAACACATTGGCCTAATAATAAAACATGACAAAACTCTATTGCCACCTTATTTTCCCCACAAACAGCTGTTAATGTGATGTAGCTGGTAAATCAAGTGCCTGTCAATGGTTAATTTTTTCCACTCTGCATTTGTGTGCATGTCCCTAATGTTGTCATATTGTGACTAGAATGCTTCAGCTAGTGAAAGCATTCAGGGTGCACAAACCTTCACCATGATGGTTCAGTTTCCCCTCGATACACTCCTATCTTGTGAGTGTTGTTTTTTTGTTTTAAATGAATCATTATCTGGATTACCACCAAAGTCTAATAATTTCCTCCGAGGGCCATATCCTCTTCACAAAATATGATCAAAACTATCCTTTACCACGATATGCTGCTCAGAAAACAAGCAAATGCACCAAATAACAACCTCCTAAATCTTGAAACAGTTGGCTGTCTTGAGGGACAAGTAAACATTCCATTTACAAATAGTAAAATCATTCTTTTAAATGACAAAAGAAGCATAAAACTTTATTGGTTTTCCCATCTCTGCTTGTAATATTAATAATTGTGACAAAACTAAATTGAGTTATATAACACTGCACAGGGGGAAAAGAGCTTGATTCCACCCAGCTTGCAGATGTAGGAATTGTGTCATTCCTCAATCCACAATCCACTTCCAACTATAACTACAGATCTTCTGTTCTCATGTCATAAAAAGATGTTTCTGTGGAATAACTTTCTTCGCAACCATGTAAGGAATCTACTTGTTGGACTCGTTGACTCTGATACTGTGTGTGCCCTTGTGTTCTTTCAGTGTTCCACTAGAGCTGAAACATGAAAAAGTTTAATGGGACTCATGAATGCGTTTGCTTATGCAACTTGAGTTGAATTCACAGTAGCTTAACTTTGTGTGTGTGTGTGTGTGTGTGTGTTTTTTACCTGTGCTTGACTCTGCATGTGTTGTATCCGGGCTCTCTTCTGGAATGTAAATTACGCCCGCATTTGAGGTCATATCCTTTGAATTGAAGGTGCCACTCAGTGCAATAATATTGTTGGAAGAGACTGTGCATTTTTGCTTGTGTGTGCCTTGGCATTCTTTAAATTATGAAGTCTAGATCAGATCAGATTCCAAAAAAACAGAGAAGCCCTCCTGTGAACAGGATGTGGACCACATGGAATTCAGTGGTCATTTTACCTCAGTGCCATTATTCTTTTCAGTTTGTTTCCTCCATCCTAAGTAGCCTCATTTACAGCACTCGTATTTTCTTTCCTCATCCCACCTGTCTTGTGTTTTCATCAGTTTGTTTCAGGGTGGTCCAGGCTCCAAGCTTGAAGTTGTTTCCACGCAGCACAGCGGCAGACACCTGCTGGGTTTCTCTCCAGAGGCAAACACTGAGGTCGTGATGGGCCCTGAGCCCCTCGACAGCAGCCCCTCTAAGATGGTCGACAGGTAATGAGCTCAACCACCACTACACCTTTCACAACACTCTATGTAACCAGGATGCACCTGTGTCTGGACTTAGTCTTAACTGGTACAGCTCATTACGGTTTGTGTAAACACACGGCTATCTGACTAACAACTCTGTCCAAACGTCTGCCTTTCGAATCCCTCCAGGCCTCTGGCTAGTTGGCCAGCAGTTGTGCTTTGAGTAACAAAGTGCGAAATTGGGGTCAGGCCTTGTTTGACATTCTGCTTTCTATTGCTGGTAACTGTTTATTTTCCCAATTTTCCTATATACTCCTTAAAATGTAGTAGAGGTCTAGCTGTCTCATTTGTGAATTGCATAAATGACACTCTTCTTAGTTACATTACCTGCACCCCCATGTCCACAAAAATATGTTTTGCAAGGTGGTCAGAGTTTCTGGTGCCAGCCTGTGTTGTGTCGGATCCCTCTGTAGGCTTTGTGACAGGTTAATGCAAACCATTCATCCCTTGTATCAGGTTTCCTGGCAGCGGGCAGGAAGGAACACATTAGCTTTTACAAAAGGGGTGGCGGCAGTAAATGCAACATAGAGGGGGATGATTGGGGGAGATATGCAACCGAATCTACTACAGAAAAGGAAGGTGTGTGTGCAGGATAGTCAATATGGCCCCATTAGTTAAAGTTATGTTCAGGCCTCTGGTCTGACATTTTGTCTCATGAAACTATTTCCCGGACAGTTGGAGGCACAGTCAACATTTTGGCTTACATCAGGGAGGCCCTGAGGGGCGATTGGGTTGGTGGCAGAAAGTCTTCGTAACACATGTGGGCACGGACTGTGGACAGTCTACATCAGCACCTCAGGCAACGATCAGAGTCAATGTAACAAGGAAAGTCATGCAATGTGTAATAAGCTGGTCACCCTCAATGTATGTGAACCCACCTTGTGGTAAAAACTAAGGCTTTTAGGCTGTCACTATCCATATTCAGTGCAGGTATGACCCACTGGAGGTTCTCTGTCGTATGTTTATGATAATTATGAGCATGATTTACAGCTGCATGAGGACATATCGTGTCATAGTCTTGGCACTTCCCAGCACAATGCAAGTCAGCATTTCCATGCGTGCATTGAGTGCAGCCCTGTCTCGTTTGCACATGTCAAGTAAGAATAAAATGCATTAGTAACCAATCAAATTCAATAGAGTTATAACTGGCTGCACATTGAAGCCATGCTGGTTTCCTTATAGCACCCCTTTGCTTGCCGTTACCAAATTCACTCTGGATGTTTCACCTCTGTCTAAGGGCAAGCAGCCATGTTGGCTCTCAGTTAGCATTCAAGGCATATTCTCAACATGTGGAAAATATTTTTACCAGATTTGTTGTTTGAAATTGTAACATTCATTTTAGAGCATTTGAAGAGCCGGTATGTTTATAGCTGTTGATATTATTAACCACTAACCATCCTCGGCTTTTTGTTGTACATTTTAGCTCCGAGGATAAGGCCTTGATGGTGGTGAAAGATCCCATCTTTCTCAGACCTCCCCCACCCTGCCAGCCTCCTGTTAACAGGACCAAGTGTATAGAGTAAGTTATGGACACTTCATTATATGTCCGAGTTCTACTTCCACATAATCAACCAAGTCTTATCTTGAATATGATAAAATTAAAAATGTGCCATGTTAAATTTGACTGACAGGTTGGCCCATGAGTTGAGGGGTTGGGTTCACCGCCATGAAGTGCAGCAGACCAAATCCAGGCGCATGAGTAACAACAATCACAAACCCACTAGGACCATTCTGGTAGGTGAAAGCACCACTGAAAGATGAGAAAGAAAACATTTCTATTAGCCCATGCAAAAATATACACAATGTTAAAAGTTGTAGTGTGTAACATTTAAAAATGAAGAAATGTCTTTTGCAGTCAAAACATTGTCAAAATGACTTCACACAATGCTAATTAAGCCTAACAGCTTTAATGTTGGCACTAAGCATAGAAGGTAAACTTCACATGCATTTCAAGCCATTACTTTCCATGTGATCTGGCAAACTAAGACGTCTTATTTTCACCAGTGCGTTCACCTCTCCCTCCGTCTCTCACACCTTCCCCTTTTCTGCCTCTCATTTTTCTTTTTTTAGGCTGAGTTTAATCCCACAGCCCTGAGAAAGTAAACACAACACTTTAAGGGGAGCTGCAGGATTAGTGCCCCCTGCCTCCTTTTTTTTCATCTTTTACGTTTTTAAAACACCCAAGGTCCAATCTACCAAGAGCCGCCTACTTAGTATATACTTGTTCAAAAACAGAAAGGTTAAATGTGTTTATTATTCACCTGATTTGAGCTTTGTTTTAGCGCTGCACACTTAAACCTTCATATTATTATTATTATTATACATGATGCTGTACAAGTCATATAATTAATTCATTACTTTAAATTGTTTATTCACTCTTTTCCACACGCCTTTGTTTCTGAAGCATTGTTTGACAGAGTATCTATTACCCTACATTATTAACAGGATAAAATAATACACAGAGAAAACATTGGGGCTGGGATGTGAGTGCTGATGTCAAGATGTTTTGATGTGATGGTCACTTGTAATGTCTTGAATAGAGTCTGTGTTTATGCTGTATACAGGGTTGCCAACAGTGCATCCTGTTCTCTCTCTGTAATTGTTTCTTGATGTGGTTTTAAAGCAGTTGTACTGAATTCTGTCTTTGTTCCTAACAGAAAACAGAGAATAAGGAGGCTGCCCAGATTGTGACGGTCCAGTACACAGAAACTACTCAGGAAAAGTAAGTACAACTAGTTTTTTACCGTAATAATATGATGTCATTTTTAATTTGGCCCCACATAATCAATTCTCATCTGGCCAGAACATTCTGTAAATACATGTTTAATTTGAACACATTTACTTCAGTTTGTGTCATAAACCTATATGTATAGGGGAAACTGGGTCAGAGTTGCAGACTATTGCATATAGCATATTACATATTACAATGTGAAAGAGTTTATTATGGCTCATTATCAACAATTTAATACATTATAACCATGTAAGTCTTCTTGTCCAACAGGAATCCTGGCAATGAGTTACAGGTGTACTATGCACCTCATAACACCTACACTGACTTCTTTGATGAGCTCAACCGTCGTGGCGACACTTTCTACGTGGTGTCTTTCCGCAGGGTAAGGATCAATTTACCAGGGAAATGGCCCTGGTGAGAGAGGAGAACTGGGCACTGTTCTCCAAATGTTCTCAATGTCTTTAATTGGAGTAATCAAGTCTGTCATAACATTTCCTTTTCCATGCTGACTGTAAAAGTCACGTATTTATCACAGTATGAGTAATTCTTGAATCATAAATTGTGTGTGGTTTCTTCAACAGCATGAGTTGATTTGGAAAGAAAGGGAGGAAATGCGCACGTCTGGGGTTGAAACTACCAGTCAAGTGTTATCCTTGCCCGTAATAAATGCAATAAAGAAGATCATGTTTTAGGTTTTTAGGTGTGACCATGTCACTCTTAATCTGTTTGGTTTCTAATCATTTGACCACTTTTCCACATCTGAAACGGGCAACCTGTTTTCTTTCTTATATGATTCATAACTGGACATCATTCAGAGCGAGTTCTTAGATTGGCTTGGCTTTGTTTTTTTTGTATACTCTTTGCGCACACACACACACACAGACATAGCTGGATTGAGCACTTTATATCACATTCAACACCTCTGGATACTGTGAACACTCTTAAGCTTTTTAAGAGCAGGAGTTAACGATCGTGGTCTTTGGGGTAAACAAAGAGTGAGAAAAGTCTCCATGGGTTGGCATGGTGACAGTAGGAATAATGGAAGCAATGGTGCACCCGAACCGAGGGCCTCTGCAGGTCAAGTGGCCATTCTTTGATTTCTGCCAGCTTTGTGTTGTGGCAGAGCAGTGAGGCTTTTGTGCCTTAGTTATTATTTATTTACTTTATCAAAGTAATGTCAAACTTTGCATCTAAGAATGAAAATTTGAATTGTTTTAAACCTAAACTTTAAAAAATAAAGTTTTTTTAAAGTATAGGTTATAAAAAATATATGCATTACTTTATAATTACTTTTTTGACACTTTAATCAATAAATCTTTGCACATCTATGAAGTTATGATCATTTTTCTTACTTGTCCCTATTTTTATTTGATACATGTAAACTATGTCCTGCCTGCTTTACTACATGTCTGCTCTTTTTGAATGTGATTGTTTGGGTTATTAAGTGCTGTTTTGAAGTGGTGAAGTGCATAGATTATAAACCTGTTGTATTGTGTGATCTATCTATTACTTTGTCTCTGGCATCTAGTTTTCCTGTATTTTGTTTCCTGGGTTTCAGGGTGTGTGTGTGTGCGTGTGTGTGTGTGTGTATGTGTATATCTGTTACTGTGGGTGTGCTTTTGTCTTTTGTTCCAGACAGTATGATGTTACTACAAGACTGCCAAAGCTCTGGATTGCATTTGGAATTTGTTGAGATGTAAAAGCCCATCACTACCAAATTTTGACTAATGACCTTCCAGCCAAAAAATGTTTCATAGAGTTCAACACTGGCTGTTCTTGCTGTCGCCAGTAGTTGAGGTCATGGTCACACATGGTCATGCTTAGGTCAAGATTACTTTAAGCCCCCAACAGATACATCACAGACATGGCATGAGGTGAAGTGATGGAAACCATAACTCTGCAATTGCTCTTACCCTACCATCATTTTTCTGTCTTGCTTCTCTTCTTGAGCAGTTTTAGCACCTGTGCTTTTAGTGAGCACTGAGGTGTGGTGGTGGTAACACTGGCTGCTTTCACTGTGGACTGTGTCTATAAAGCTCATGGAAAATTCACCTGTTGTCATGGTAGCTACAGCTGTTGTGCCGGCTTGACAGGCTTGTCGGTGCCTTGATGATTAGCAGTAATGTGTTTTCCTACCCCCTGCACTCTCCATGCAAGGCAAGGCACCCTTTCATTTATTTTATAGGTAGTAATACTCCCTTTGATGGCTTGTTGCTTATTGCTGAAGATATGCATGTGATAAATGTCATGAGCACATATGACACACCAAACTCTTCATCCAGAAGAAGTGGGTCCGATTTTCCAACAAGTCCGAGATTGGTATTCCTGTATCCTTCTACACCCTATGTTGCCTGTCTTCACTTTCTCTGCTTCAAACCAACTTTTCATCTTTCATTTTATCCAGACCAAGCTTTGCAGTTCAAGTGTGTCAGTGAGTTGAGCACCTTTCAGTTGGCCTCTTGGTTGTTGGAAAACAACAAAAACCCCATTCTTGCAATAGATAGTGGCTTGTCTTCATTTATTCTTGTCAAATGCACTTTTTGTTTGAAATGGCTGTCTTTTTTGTCTGTCCTTGTCCTTTTGGGCTGAGAAAGGAGTACTTTTTGATATCCATCTGAAAACCTTGTTTGTATTTAGGAAGTCTTAATTGCCTAGTGGTTTCTTGCAGAAATAGCCTCATGTTGTATTCATTTAGGTTATTGAAGATGATTTGTTTTTATTATTTATGCTCAATTGTTGTACTCAAGATGTTGAATGGTCCATTCTTAATTTTCAGATATTGGGAGCATTCCATTCACTCATCTCATCTTTAACGATGCAAGCCATACATTTGGAGCTTTTATCTGAGCCACATTACAACACTGCCTGCAGTGTTGTGTGTGGATCACATGTGTTTGAACATTAGCATTCCTTTCCACTGCAGCTCCTTCTAGGATGTGCTTACAACAAAACCCTCTCCTGCCATGCTAATGAGTGGCACAGATGCTAATTAGTAAATTAAGTACTGTGAAGTGGAATTTTGATATCAGAATGTACTGGAGTGATTTTAGCTATTGACATGATGGGGTGGAGTGTGACAAAATTACTCAGTTTGAATCATTTTGGCATTATAATGGAATTTTTTTTGTCTCATGCACTGAATTTTTAACCATCTCAAATGACCTTTACGTCACTGATTAGCTGTAATTTTCACTGAATGCTTTGCAGTTGGTATGTTGTTAAGAGTTAAAACTTCAGCTCCAACAACTGGCAAATGCACGCACCCACCTGTTTTATTTATTTCCAAATGAGTTGTATTTTCCATTCAGTGACCTTCTCCTTCTTCTTTGTTATTAGGATCATCTTCTACTTCCTGCCACCAGTCACAATAAAGGAAGTCCACCGAAGATGTCTTTGGTGTTGCCTGCAATGAACATAAATGGTAAGTGTGCAGCACAGACACACCAGTCCAGGACTTGGGTCACTTAATACATCTCAGAACAGAGTATTCAAGCTTTTTAAGGCTGTTAAATGAGTTTAATGTTGCGTCTTTCTGTGTGTGTGTGTGTGTGTGTGTGTTTTAATGTCTTTCATTATTTAACTATACTCTTCTGCATTGGGCAATACTTAAAAGTAACTGCAGCTTCAGCTGAGGCCACTTGACAAAACAACACTCATACTAATTTGGGTACTTTTAATTGGTACAATATGGTGCTTGCATTTCAGAAATGTATTATGCCACTATGACTGGTAAAAGCCAGCATGTCTTGGTCCTTCTACTCTTTGGATTGAGTTCACCAGACAAACAATTTACTGTCTTTGCTGCAGTTTATGGCCAACTGCTAGTAATAAAAAAAAAGTCAGTTTACCTTGGAGCGATTATAAATCTTCAACAAATTGAAGAGCAGGGACATGTAAAGGCTCACACCTGCTTAATTTCCTCTTAAAGAGAGCAAATGCCGTGAGTGCACAGCTTGTCAGTGTGGGTGGCAATCAGAGTGTACTTCACTGAAGGATGGGGCCTGGTTTTGACCTACCCAGTTGAAGAGCAATCACCCGTTTATTTGACCTTTTGCCCTCAAAAACAAACCCAAATATTTGAACAAGAATAGAAATGAGATGCACCTCAGTATGTGGAGGATTGCAGGTGTCATGGGAATCATAACTAAATATGTTGTAAATTCCTAACTGTAAGTACAACTAAATTAATTTATGAATGGTCATAAAAATATGAATCATATATACCTTGACAAATTGAAAAGGCTTATTTGCATTGTTTTACCTCAATTTATGAGCACAAGACCCAAAGTGTCATGGGATGGATACATGGATATAGCCAAATGACTCAGAAAATCAATTAGTTAATTGAAAAGGTAAAAGCAGACGGGAAATGCAACCTGAGCAGAAAATGACCCTTTTAAGTGTATTAAAATATGTAATTAATTCAATTCAACTTTCACCATGGATCACATGGAGATCACTTCTACTGGACTATCAGTATAACATTTTTCAATTTCAATATAACAATAAATCAATATAACAAGTCATGTCATGAGAGTGGAATTCAGTGGAAATGAATTTCATGCTTCTGCAGGGTTAATTGTTGGGTGATTTTTCACGGAGCCTGTAGGAGAGAGTGAACCAAAATGGAAAACCTACCTAAAAGGAACCGTTTATGCAATGTCCGAATTGTTTAAAGTTTTCATCAGAAATGCTTTTGTTCCTCTGATATTCCCTTGTCCGTCATTGGCAGTTCACCAGCAACAGATTTGATTAGTGTTTCAGGCAGCTGTAAGAAGAGTGAGTCAGTGTAATATGAGCCTCTTACTCAGCACGGGAAAAATGGTCATTTGGAAATGACTTGTTTTTCTGGGAGGGGGGGGGTGTGTTTGGGATGATGAATGATGAAGGTAAACATTGTTCTTGGTTGCACTTGACAGGGGGTCTGTGCCGGTAAGGTAGCCCATTGAAATAGCAACAAATGGTGAAATTCAAGACCCCACTCTCGGCTAATTTTTGTAATGGCTAAACAAAGATAGATTCAGGGAAAGATACAAGCTCTGGAACTATCCCCGTCATACATTTGCATAATCTGCCACTGATGCTTGCCTTCAGCCTTGTGCCTTTTCCTGCTTATTTCAAGAGTGTGTTTAGTTCTAATATGTTGGCTACATCTTGCACCATTGTAATGCTACAATTGCTCCTTAGGGTAGTTTCTCATTGACGTGACAGTCAAAAACTAATAAATGCTGACAAAGCAAAAGATGGCGGTGGTTCTCTAATAATGGAAAAACTTGCAGGATCCCTCTCCCCCCATTACATATGAAACCCTCATGTGTCACACAGATGACAGCATTCAAGTAGCATATTAGATTTATGTTGTCTTTGTTTGATACTTAAAAGCGATTACGTGCTAACGTACACATTTGGATGGGTGAGACCTTTAGAACAGCAGAAACACTGTCCTCTCTCTGGAGCGGGATCGCTCGACCGTGGGGGCTAATTCTTTCCAGCTCCCTGTTGTTGCACTGTTTTAGGAATGCCGTCCTTCTCCAGTCACTAAATGGTTTTCATCTGGAGGAGGTGGATAGGCTCTGCTAATCTGAAGGGTTCGTTTGGTCTGTCTTGATCGATAACTGAACATTGAAGAAAGAGACTTTGATGTGTGTTTCAGTTGCTCTGTCCACGGATCAGACGTTCTGTGAAAGCGGGTCTTTATCGGGACAGATGGTGTGTTTGTTTAATGATCCCGTGAGTTTGAAAGCAGCTCAATCAAGTGAAAGTGACGTGTTTGGAAGAAAATGCTTTGCAGATGACATCATTTACAGGTGGATAGACTGTGGGGCTGCAGTCTGTTTTTACTGCGCTGAGATTGTACATGTGCACTGTAGCCGACAGACAGCTTTCACTGGGTAGAGGGAACTGTTTACTTCAAGGTTGAGGTCCACACCACTGAAGGAGTTGGGGATCAGGTATTTCCATTCCTTAAATTTAAACAAAACATCCCCTTCTATCCTTGAAATAAAGTGCACTTTCACAAACCCAGATGTTAAACCTTTATCATCCCCAAATAATTCAAAATATATATCTAACTACACAAAATTAAGTTCTTACTAATCAGTGTTTGCCTCTTTTATCACATATATGTTGCTTGAAAACTCACCTATAAATGCAAGGAACATCTGTCTGTCTGTTAATCTTTTAATTTTCCAATGGTTCACTTAACAGGTTTCACATTTGGCAATGTCAACTTTGCTGTTGTTTGGATAAGAAATGCCAGAGATATTCCATTCATTTTATGTTGTTAGCAACTACAAAAAAACATATTGAAAGGTTACTGTACTAGTAATATCAAAAGAACCATTTCCCAATATTCCTATAGTTTAGAGGTTGCTGCGCCTTGATTCTGCTTTGAGATTATTCTTATACTTGGGGAGCATACCATTTTCCATCCAGTCAAGCACTGTATTGGCGTATTTCCACCGGCTCTACTCGCCTCGGCACGGCACGACACGGCACGATTAGGTTGCATCTCCACTACAAAAAAAGTACCTACTTAACGTGGCCGGAGTCATCACTGCGCGGCTGAGTGAAACTGCGGTGACTTCGTTTTACACACGACACACACGCACGAGTAACTAGTGACTTTACACCAGACTTCTGTAGTTTTATGTTTTAGGATTGTTAGGTAGTTTTAACTTATCTACAATTCAGCACTGTTCGGCTTGATTTCTGTCCACACGTTTCCAGAGTACAGCCTCCTACTCCACAGACTATAGCGGCAGTGGTCTGTGATGCCGCTTGTGATTTCCGGCACTGTCCCTAAATACACTACTCCACTTAAAAAGACTCCTGTTAAATATAGAGGTTTCCCTGGTAGTTGGTGGAGATTCACCCATGTTTTGAGGATTGTTAAGTAGTTTTAGGTGATCTACAGTTCGACGATGTTTTGCTTGATTTGTGTGTGGGACGTCTCTTCCTGTGACGGGACTGGCCAGTCATTGGCCGGCAGTCTGACCAATCATCGCATAGTACTTACTCTGCACGCTTTTGGAACCTTGCCTGAGCAGGTACTAAAAATATTACCTGGTGCCAGGTACTATGCTGGTGGAAACGCAACTCAAACCGTTGCGAGGCGAGTAGAGTCGGTGGAAATGCGCCATATGATTCTTTAGATAACCAGCCAACACCACCCTGATGTACCATTCGGATGCATTGCAATTTCCTCCTCATCATCCTCTTCCTTGGAAATATCATTCTTGGCTTTGCCTTTGGCCAAACCACAGATCTAGGCAGTGGTGGTAGAGAGAAGTTGCCTACAATAGAGATTAGGCTTTCCTCTATATTAAGCTACTATAGGTGGTCATGCTGTGTCGTAGCTGCAGTGACGCTTTTAACCACTGTTAACGCCAATCAGTATGGTGACAAGACACTTCCTTAGCAGCCTTTTTTCACTGTAAATCCATATCTTTGTGGAATGTACTAGCCTCATGAGCCATATTAAGAAATCCTATTTGTATTGCTACATTGACGGTAATATCACTTTTAATTTAGTTACCTGTAAAGCTACTCGATTGATATCTAATTAGAGATCTGATTTTTGTTGAACCAACTCATGTTTTCGAATTTTGGAAATTTCTGATAATTAATTGCTTCCTTTCTCATGTTTAGAAAATTACTCTTTCCTCATGAGTGGGTTCTTGGAGTCTGTGCCAGTTTGGCAGCCTCCATCCTCTCCACATGCTCACTCAGGTTTCCTCAGATACATCATTGCCAGACGTGAGGCTTTTATCAGCACACAGCAGCTCAGTATGTTGCTGAAACTTTCTGGAACATCTCCAGATGGCACCAGTAAAAGGGGGAAGGAGACCACGCGGAGCAGGATGGTAGATTTGGCAGCCTGTTCAAAGAGCTGCTGTTTGAAGCTGAGGCCTTGTGGCTGTGTGTTTCTGTGCCTCCTCTTCTACTCCTCAGGCCTTCAAAGCAATTAGCTGAATAGATGTTAGAGACTTCAGTAATTTGGTGAAAGATGGTTGTAAACAGTGTGGGGGAATTACATTTGAGTCTTCTTGGATAATGGTTAGATTATGGCCAACAATTTATGGTGTACTTATTTTTTAATTGATGCACACTTACAAATAATTATAGGACACAACAATGCCATTAAGGGTAACAGAAGGAGTCTCATAATCAACAGTTTACAGCTTAAGCCTGCAATGATTTACACCTCATTTTATTTCAGTGTATTCATTTGCTTGTGATACTGCCTCTTTTGGACTTATTTATTTGAATTTGTAGACATGATTGTTTACATAGTGAACAGATTTTGACCTTGAACTCAGCAAGAAATAAGAGTTGTGCTTTCAGTTCAGTCATATATTGTCCCTGTTGGGGAAACTTGGTTTACAGACAGGCATAAAGAGACATTACAGTTACAATGAAACACTTGCATTCATCAGGGTTTATGATTTTCTGCTCGAATTCAGACAGCAGTTTAACATCAACGTTGCGTGACAAGGAGTTAAATCCAAACCTGGGGGAGTATGTCCAGACATGTCTGTTGAAACACTGAAACAATCTGACAAGTTCCAGTTTCACTGCAGGTGCAAAAGAGGAAGCGCAGCGCTAGATAAAGGCATACTCAGCATTTTGTCTGCTTAGCATCTAATGATGTGAACAACCATCCGTCCGTTAAAGAAGCCATTGTGTAGTCTCTGTCCAATCTGACAAACCTGCTCTACTTCTGAAATATATGTCCATGGAGCTAGTTCAGAAAGGCAGATGAAGCCGATGCATTGCACAGGTGTCTCTGGAAAAGGACTCCAGCTTTTAAACAACTTGCAGGGCACTCAGGCATTTTAAAGACGCCTACAGCTCCATTTCTGGGTCATATAACGGTGCACTAAAACTGACTGAACCATGTTTGGTTTGTATTCTACATGGGTAATGTCTTCATCATCTCTGGTGCACAAAAGAAAGACACAAGTTTGAAGTTAACTGTTAATTTAAATTCATAACAAATCACCAAGCATGATCGTTTTATAAGTGTATGATTTCAAGGATTTTCCTCTCCCAGGCTGTGGGAGACCAAAAGCCATGAACCATTCATTGTCTCATTGCCAATGTCGTTTTTTCCCAAACTTGAAATTCCCAAGATAAACCCAGAGCACAGTAATAGCTTGTTTGTTCATTAATCCACAGATTGACTTTTAAAATGAAAATTAAAATGTACATAATCCTTGTGTTTATTATCATCCTCAAAAACATCTGCAGTCTCTGCGGTTTATTTTAAACTTAACTGCCTGACTCATCAACATTGATTTTCACTTTTGAGAGGATCTTCTTTTCTCCTTTGAACACAACAACAAAACACAATGCCTTAATGATCCTGACTCATCATCAGTGGTCTCAGTCTGTCTTCCTCTCCCATACTGTTGCCAGACTTTCTTCTATCAGATGTGCATGTCCCACTCTTGTTTGGTGTGTTGTTTATCTTTACTGAGGAGAAATCCCATCTGTGACTCACCTCTGGACTCCATCTGTAATCAAGCGTCCTCATACGCGCTCCAGTTCTCAAATCCCATCACCCGCCCCACCCCATCTGCCTCATATAATGCTCCTCTGAACTCCCTTAATACTCTCGTACTCTGTTATCTTGTCTCTTTCCAACCATAATAATAATGATGATGATGTGGAATTATGTTTGGCAAGCTTAGACTGCTACGTTTACACCAGCAGTATTCTGATTTTGACACTGTTGTGGCTACTTTTACCAGAATAAGGCCATATTCAGAGTAAGACATAAGAAGTATTCCAGTCTTATTTGTATTGAGTAGATAGAGTAGATATGATTATATGTGTAGATATGAGAATATTAGAGATATGTTTGTGTCTTAAACTTCTTATTGTAGGTTTCACTGCAGTGGCTGCAATGAGTCGTAACTGAGTCATAATTGCACTGTCAAAACATTCACATGACATCAGAAAAAAAACGAATTATTCTGTCAGTCTGACTTAAACGGCCTTTGAAACACATGTAAACATGTTCGTGCATGCAAAATTCCCACATTTCTCAAGCACACCCAGATAATGTGGTTGGGAGTAGGGATGAGCCCATGTGATACTCAAAATCAATAGATCAGATATCAAATCAAATGCAAAAATCCTATACGTCACATGCTTTACTATGCACAGACTGTAAAAATGTAAATAAAAATCGGCAACCGCAATTTAGCCGAGTCATGTCGTGGACTGTTTAATTCTTTTTCACTGGAGAACAGTATGTCTTACACAGTTGGAGAATTGAGTCTTTGAAATAGCTTGAAATGGCACAAATATGGTGTTAACAGCTCCATAGTTTTAAAAGGTCTAAAATGAATGTATCAGATGTTGGTAGTTTTGTGATATCAGTATCGTACGTGAAAAATCTGTAATATGCCTACCCTAGTTGGGAGTGAAATTACTATTACATGTTCAGTCAGACCCCATCTAACATAGGAGCTCTGTGCATGTTCCCAACCACTGGAAGTCAAAGAAGTGGGTAAACGGTAGAAGAAAAAAAAATGTGGCTAAATCCAGGTTGGTACATTTTGGACTAGTGAGGAGATGGAGTTTATCCTTGTGTCGGCTTAAAGAATTGAATATTTCAAAGTTAATGGATTGCAGAAAGAGTCAAAATCAATATGCTACCAACTAGCCTCCCAGCATAAGTTGTTTTGGTCTGTGACATAATAGTTCCAAATCAACAACTTTGACTCAACTGCATGGAAATGTACTATGTAGCATGTAAAAGAGATAATGAATGTTAATCCCCAAGCAACTCCCAAAAACGTCTTAATTTGTTGGTGTTGTATATTGAGAGTCATGTCAGTTGTTGGAATATTGGTGTCCATGTAAATGTAGCTGTATATCTCAAGTATACTGGAAGAGGGTTTCTAGACATTCATTGATGCATCCAATAATAGCAACTCTTCTCTTCTTCTTCTGTCATTACAGAGAGCGTCATCAGGGACAAAGATTTTCAGGTGATGATGCAGATCGACTGTGAAGTAACGGATACCAGGATCCTGCACATCAGGTCTTCCTCAATTCCTCCTTTGTTCCGGGTCAACCACACAGACGTGTTTTACCAGCACTCCCCGACCAACAGCCAGGCCACGCCTCCTGTTGGTGTGCTGATGGGGTCTGCCTAAAATTACCCATCAGCACCCACTTTATTTCTTAACCACTCAACAAAACCCATGAACGTTGATGAATAATATCATGAAGCTGGTGTGATCTCCCTGACATAATAATACAAAATAGATATGAATGTTTTCTGTAGAAACCCAACCATTAGCCACAGTCTTTCATAGCAATGACAC
Organism: Solea senegalensis; assembly: GCF_019176455.1. Classification (NCBI taxonomy): domain Eukaryota; kingdom Metazoa; phylum Chordata; class Actinopteri; order Pleuronectiformes; family Soleidae; genus Solea; species Solea senegalensis. The sequence continues at coordinate 10,781,493 of NC_058034.1, read as the reverse complement.
CCAGAAGTCGCCTGTAACGGGGTCCAAGCAGATGCGAGTTCCATGTGTGGTGAGACCGACTTCACCCTTTGACCCTAGACATCCCACAGAAGGGTAACTGCTTAGTGGCAGGACACAGAGCATTGAACGTGGGATCTTCCCAGTCTAACAAACAAAACCACATAGCAGCTCTTCCCTCCCTGAAACTCGGGACAGAGCCAATAAAACCAATTGATATAAACTTAAGATACTTAAAAGACAGAAGTCTTTGTATCTCAACTAAAAACAGTGTGCTGTAGTCAGCTAAAAAAAAAGAAAAGGAAATTGTATTTGTGAAACAATAAGATGCTAGATTAATTACATGTGGCACCAGAGGAAATCGATAAACTCAGGAAAGGTAAGTGATCAGTGAGCACAAACCACTATTTTCTGGTTTCGAGTGCTGTTTTTTTCAAGTATAAATGATGTTTTTATGGTTGTCATTGCACTGTGCATTGCTTATAAAAGAACTCATATATATATAGATATATATATTCTGTATGTTTATTATTATGTCACAGGAATTTTGTGGTGTGATGCAATTTGCTTTCTGCTGTTAAAATGTTTTCTGCCTTTGTTTTCCTCATCTGTCTTGTTTTGTTTTGGGAACTTTTTATTGTGACTGACCACAGAAAATTGACGGGCATATCAAATATGAAATATTAAACGGTGGAAAAAGGAATTTACAATAAATGTTAGGAGAGTTCTAGTATCAACTTTCAAACTAATTTGAAATTTCCACTAAAAAGCTAGTGGTTATTATAAATAATAAATGAATTGCACTTTGATATGGTCCACTTAAAGCTGTAAAATTGTATCTTGGACATTCTTTGTTTAAGTCCTGTGTGCAGTAGTGATAGATTTTAGTTCAAATTAGTTAACATGTGCACTGTAAATGCAGAACCTGGTAAGTTCTGATTAAAATGCCTTATTTCAATGTGTCCTTTTTTACCTATAATTTGGGAATTTTTAAATTAGAAATAATGTCATCAGATTTAGTCACTTTGTCTGTGATGACACAACATACTAACTATACCACTGTGAGTGAAAGTGGATTTCTTTCAGGAACACAGTTGTACAGAAGGTTGTTTTAACGCTACAAAAAAACCACATGCACCTAACACATGTGATGTTAAGAGCCAAACGTTTTCGTTTACTTTTTTCTCCCCATGGTTTTAAAAATAAATTTGATTTCCCTCATTGTTTTCACTGCATCCCAACAAGACTTGCGGTCAAGGCAACAGAACAAATATAAACATGTGTGGGGTTCTTTTTGTATTCTGTGTAATAAACACTGGATTTTCTCTAACCTGACTTATATGTCCATCCTTGGGCTATCCTACAACTGCACTATTTTATTTTCTGTTTTCAGCAAGTACAATATATTCACTGTTCCTGTGTATCTTCATCTACTCCAACCTGACTGTAACCGTAGATTACAGGATTAAATAGCCCCACTCTTTCTTTCTTTTGTCTTCTCCTGCCAGGCTGTCTTGAGTCAGCCTTCCTGTGGGACCAACTCTCAAAAACTATAATTAAAGCTACTTTAACAAAGAAGAAACTTTCCCTTTAGTATTTTCAAGCTTTATTGTGGTCTCTTCAAAGCAGTCAGATATGGAGGGAGTAAGTGCTTTCACAAGACAGCGACCTGTGTATTCGATGCTAAGAAAATCATAATAGAAAATAAAGTGTATGAAACGGAAAGAATGAATTTGTCCACAATAGTTGGGGATTTATGTGAGCTGGCTCGACAAAATCCACTGACACCTTGTCTAATTCATTCTACAACTTCGGGCTCACCGTTTCATGTATTTCAGATGGTCCTTAAAACATTTCTTGATAAAGCAATTTTATCACAATATACCAAAGCATAAAAAGTTGGGTTCTACTCAAACCTTTGGACCCAACTCTATGTACATTTGGCCTCCGTTTGTCTCCACACTGAAGGCCACATGGACTGATCTACAATCCACTACAATCCTTTCCATAGAATTAACTTTATAAAATAACTACTCTCTAACCCTTAATTGGGGTCTACATAAGCAAACTTAATGTTGTACGTGACTTGGTGTCCATTGTCCCACACATACAGCACACCCTCTTTGGGGTTGTAGTCAATCTGTGTGATGTAGGTGTAGTTGTTGATGAAGGGCATTCTGGGAATCATCTGTGTGTTTGTGTGTGTGTCGAAGGCGTATTCCAGGTTGGCCTCTCTTTGGTTGTTGCTGTCAACAGCATAAAGGACGCCACATACGATGAAGCAGTTCCCATAGCGGTTCCTCCTGAGCCTCGTTCTCCAGGTGGTCTCTCTCTGCATGCTGAGGTCCGAGGGGTTCAGTCGACTCAAAACGGTCACTTCCTGTAAGAAGCCCTCGTCGTCCAGCGCTGGGTAGATGATCCACAGGCCGCTCTCGTCCACAGCAAAGTCGATGTCGGAATGACTGCGCCAATCCCACGGCGATGACGACTCTTCGAACAGTGCGTCGTGGAGCATGGTCCAGGAGGCCACGTGACGCTGGCGCAGGTCAAACTTGATGATGTCACGAGAGAACGCGCGGTTGTAGTAGAAGGCCCCGTCATAGACCACATGGCCAGTGCCGATCCAGTTGTATGGAAGCTTGTAGGTGTTGGTAAAACGGCCTAAAGAGGGAGGGAAGTAGAATAGTCAAGGAAGAGATCTAACAAAAGAGATAACAAGACTGGACTACTAGGTCTTACCTTGTTTGAAAACCTCCAGGTTGCGAAACTCCAGGAGGTTGTTTCCATAATAAAAGTTTGTAACATAAATCTTGTCATTATCTGACTTGGGATCTTTCATCCATGCTCCTTCATTCCTGCCATAGGTGTTGTGAGTCACTGGCTCAGAGATTGTTGACAAAGTGTCCTTACACTCCTCTGTGGAAAAAAAAAAAAAGACCCGGAGATCTTCGAGTGAGGATTTAGAAGTTCAACAGTTTAACGTCATCCAGACCTACAGTACGTCAAAGGGTCTGAAAACAATTACGGCCTCTTGTTTTTAGGCAGCTTGAATCATGGAAAGGGTGAGGCTGTCACAGATGATAGAACACTGGATTTCAACATCGATTCACAGTTCTGACACATTTAACGTGAAAATGGTAACGGCACGAAATGTCTCTACCAACTGGTGTTTCAAACTAGTAACAACAAATAGTCGGCTCTGGGTTTTTTTTGGCAATATTTTGTTCTAGTGATAAGATATTTTTAACCGCAGTGTAGCTGTGGTCGTTTATGTGACCTAGTCCACCAACTATGAGATTGATGACACAAAAGTGCTCAGATATTCATGATCCCCCGAGGATGATAACTGAATTGAGTGGTACTTAACTTTCACTGGTCCGGTCGATGTGTGGTGTTTTAGTGAAAGCTGTTGGATGCACCTACGGTCAATAGTTTGCCTATTGCCTCATCCCCAAATCTCCTTCTTTTTGAACTGTGTGTAACATTTAGGAAGGTTAATAGGTAGAACCTGAATATACTACCCATAAGTAGAGCTGCAACTAACGATTATTTTCATAATCGATTAATCTGTCGATTATTTTCTCGATTAATCCATGAATCGTTCGGTCCATAAAATATCAGAAAACCTTCAAAAATGTTCATCGGTGTTCGTCAAATCTGGAAATGATGATGTTCTCAAATGTCTCGTTTTGTCCACAAACCGAAATGATTAACTTTTAATGATTTATTTGTTCTCCAGAGCAAAGAAATTAAGAAAATACTCACATTTAAGAAGCTTAAACAATCGGAAATCTTGTTTTAATCATGAAAAAAGGCTTTGAACCGATTAATCGATTATCAAAATAGTTGTCGATTAATTTAGTAATCGATTAATAATCGATTAATTGTTTCAGCTCTACCCATAAGTGTATAATTATTTAAGAATAAATATTGTTTAGTCTCTGTATCCTTAGACTATGTACTTGAGGCGAGAGTATTGCTTTAATGAAGTCTGCCATCTTCTTCTTCTAAAAAGAAGAGGAAGAAGGAGGAGGAGGAGGAGGAGGAGATGGCAGATGAAGTGAGATCATGATCGACTGGAGAGAGCTGTAAAACATCATCAGTTGAGGGATGACTTCACACACTTGTTGACAACAACATCCCTTCTGGTATGCAAAGGCCACCGTAGTTCCCGGGCATTGCATGGGAAAGGGAATGTTTCTTACAATCTGCAGTCTCACCATAAATTCTTTTACACTGGACCTCACACGATGAAACATTTAGTCATTCAGTCATTTCACACGAAGATCTCATTTATTTACCTGGTTTTCCTGAAGCAGAGTCCTGCTGTCTCAGCACTGGTTCATGTAATTCCCGATGTTCATCCTTCCCCTCTTTCTCTTGCCAGCTGGTTTTGTATTTCTGTTTGACCTGAGAAGCCTGTGTGGTGGTGGTGGTGGTGGTTGTGGTGGTTGTGGTGGTGGCGGTGGTGGTGGTACTAATGGTAGCGGTGGCGGCTGCAGAAGAATGTGAGGCTGAAGTTGTCAGTCTCTGTGTGGTTGGTGGCAAAGTTGAACCAGACTCTTCTCCTGTCACTGTTGTAGCAGCCTGTGTGAAGGTAACTGGCGTGGAGGTCGGGGGAACATGGGTTGTCATGGAGTAAGTGGAAGTTGGGCTGATAGTTGAAGCCTCTGTGGTTGGATTTGGTGCAAGTGTGCTTGGGTTTGATTCTGTGCTGCCAGGCATCGTGTGCATTTGCTCTTTCGGTTCCCAGGCAGATGTTTCCATCACAGTAGCGAGTGTATTTTCTGCCGTGAATGTTGGTAGGATTACGTCTGTGGTTGTAACTTCAGGACGATGAATTGTGTTCAAAGTAGTTTTGGTGGTTTGCTTGGCGGTCATACTTGGTGGGGTGCTGGCTGCGTCAGTCATCGAGTGGATCATCTGTTTACTGTTTGCAACAGTGACTCTTTGTGTAGTCTGAGGTTCACTGTCTGGGGTTCCAGTTGTTTGTGTCGTCATGGCTGTGTCACCGTTTGCTCGTGTTGACCAAAGTGATGTGGATTCAGTGGCGCTGACGGACTGCATATGAGTTTCTGAGGTGGACTGGATTTCCTCTGGTTTTGTTGACTGGTCAGTCTTCTTGGAGACGTGCAACGGGGCCGTCGTCTTTGGTCGAAATGATCGCGGTCTTGCCCTCATCCTGGGGCGAGGGGCTCTGTGCTGAAGAAGTTTCTCCTCGATGAAGAGGTCGATTGGGCCGTCACCACTGAATCCATGATACTCTAAAACTGAGAAGAGACAAGGAAACCTATATTGTAACATGATGATAAAGCAAGACCCGTATGAACACTTTGACTGTTGCCATGACAGCAGGCAGAATCCAGGTAAGCATTAGGGTTGTGTAATTAGCTTTAAAAGATCTTATGAATTTATCCAGATGAATGGGCGGTTTATTGATTTTTAAAACCATGCTGCACTTTATTGTGTGTACTTACAGTTCTCTCCAGGTTCCCCATCATCTGCCACCATTGGTTCAGGCTCGGATTTGTAAAAAGTCATTCCTCTAATGATCATGCCATTGGGTCCAGCCTTCGATACCTGAGGAGCCTCCTTGTTCGCCACGTTTTTGACCTCAATAATCTGAGCAGAACCATCCATCTGCAAAAAGGACGTGTTTTCCTCAGTCGACTTCTCCTCATACTTTGCCTGTTGGTGGAAAGACAGACACATAAAAACATAAATGAGGCAAAACAAAGACACCAATACATCTGTCCAGCTCAGATGCAGATGCCAGACAAAAGAAAGACACAAACACACACCATCATCTGAAACACATTATTTGGAAACACCTTCAAAAGTTAGTGCTCCCAAAATGTCAGCGGAATGTTTCACTCTGCTGAACCAGATCGTGAGTCTCCAAACGGTGACTCATGTGAACAGTGGATATTTGGGTGACCTCTTTAACTGTTTATTTTACTTTTTTTTTTATTTCTCCAAATGTGTTTGGTTAACCTATGGTTTGTTCAAGCATTTGCGTCTGAACATTTGTGTTTCTTGCAGCACCTGACTAAACAAAAAAAATAAGTAATAACTCAGCAACAAGTTATCTTGCAAAATCTCATGAACCTCTTGCATCAAACCCAGATCCACCCAACACTGCAGAACATAGTGGATGACGGCCCACTGGTCTGAGGTCTGCTCTTGTCCACTGGGACTCCTTCACACATTCTTCGTATTTAATCATGTAGACAATGATTTTTATGGAGGAGCTTGTGGAAAGAACACATAGTTGTTCATTTCATTTTGAAGTAATACAACATAATCAGCAACATCTGAACCCCGATAACTTATCGTGTGCTAGTTTTCTTAATTGCAATTCAATCAACCGCAGCCTACACAACAGCTTTTAGTGCAGAAGATGTCAGGATTAATATATATCGTATCAATATATATATATATATATACAGCACAGGAGCGAATCACACAAATAGGTTTTCAAATTGCTTAAAATGTACTTTTAAAAACCAATGACAGCGTACGAGTGTCATTAACTGTGTATGAGACTTGTGACACAAATTATGGCACATAAGCTGTGTAATAGTTGGTTTACACAGGTTACTTATTTCCTCACAAGACCCAAACAAATCCGTAGTGAATTCACAGACTTTGTGTAATAGTAAAAATCCCAAGACATGCAGTACATGTATGTAGAACAGCGTGTACATTAATAATAATAACCTCAAACCTACTAATTAGTGTCATGTCCGATCTAATTTCATGGTAGAGGCTAAGTTATAATCTTGATGTGACAGTGAACAACTGTATTTTATGTATTGACACATGCATAACAAAGTATTTTGCTTTTAGTATAATGGTATTATTAGTTTTAATCAGTAATTAATTAAAATATTATAATTGTATGCAAAATTATTATAGAACAGTTAAGTTCAATCGTAACATTTACCTGTGGGTTCTGATGTGCTGCTGCCCCACTGACCTCTTCTTGTCTCTTCTTGTCCTGATGCTGGTGAGCAGGAGTGGTGGGCGGGGTTTCAGTGACATCTGCCTGAGTGGGAGGAGTCTCCTGGGGCTTCACTTCATCTGTGGTGTTGTTCAGAGACACCACCTTCATGCAGCCATGGACAAATCAAGGTATTAACAGAAATACTGTTCATGTGTACATTTACGAGGCTGTATTGGCCGAAATTGAATGTACTTTTTGTCGTTTTTTTTAGCTGCAGAATAAGCCTTTTTTAAGTATTTACAGCCATTTAGAAACGACAGCATGAAAGCGGTAGCATCATTCGCATATGAAAGGGAAAGGGACGAGCAGGTAGGTCCTCCATTAGTCTGCAGTCTCAACATTAGAAATCTCGAAATTGTCACACACTGGACATTTAATAAGCAATAGCCATTGTAATCACGAGAAGCAAAGACCCATTGACTAGTAGAACAGGTGTGAGGGGGCCCTTTGCACAGCAGTACGGCTGAAACTAACGATTGTTTTTAATAATCAATGAATCTGTCAATTATTCTCTTAATAAATGAAAGTCATCAATGTTGAAAAGTGTTGACCAGTGTTTGTCAAACCTGGACATGACAGATGTTGTCCACAAACCAAAATGATTGAGGTTTAATGATGTCTTTGTTATATGGAACAAAGAAACTGAAACATATCAAAATAGTTCAGGATTCATTTAGCAACTGATTGATAATCGAGTAATTGTTTCTGCGATTTTGACAGGTCACAGGTGTAAATAATCAAATGAATGACGCCTGAGTTCCACTTCGCTTCCTCAGCTTTGGGATGTATGCTGGTTCACTGTCACACAGTTGCTAATGCGATCACTAACACTTAATATAAATAATACCTTTCTCCTTTTCTATTCAAATGTCCCAAAAAAGACTGAACAGTGTGACAGTGAATCAGAAGGTGGTTGAGGCCCCATTAGCAGCCTTACCCAGTGTGACACATGCTAAAACAGGGACACTCCCTGTGTTCGCGATCCTTTAGTGAGGTCACTAGAATTTCAAAACGGTGAAACTAAGGCGACATTTAGCCATTCATGTTATTGCCAACTCTTAAACTGATCATTTGAGACAGTTTGTGGTCGACACATCACATCACAGCTGTCTCAACGTTGGGCAGCTACAGTAAATCACATGGGGCAACATCAACAAATGTTTATATTAACCTGACAAACCACACATACGTAGGTTTTTGGTAGTTATTATTACAATTAACATGACTTTGATATCAGCTTTAAAAAATACACTTGCTTTTATTGATCAGGATATAAAATACTAAGTAAAACAGGCCAATAAGTTGAATAAAAATATTAATATCCTCAGCAGTTGCTCCAGTTTTTAAGAAACCGAATCAAAACTAAACACTTTGGTGTTTTCAGTTAAAGCAATACAAACCAAAAGGAGTTTCACTGCTGTGGCTGATCAGTGTGCTTTTGATTTTGTCCAGTCATGAAGTTATTATGGAGAATTAGTGACATTACAGATCACAAAAATGAACTTATAAAAGAGGGCACAGACTTTCACGGCTCTGCCATCACATTCTAAACAGCTGTTGTGGCTGGTCTGTGTATTTTGATCATGTATTTGATTTTGTCTGTATTATGTGACTTGCGTGTCACCAGTTTGGGCGTACAACTTTCACTTCTGATTTAGGATTTGTTGGGAGTTTGAGAACTTCAACAAACTTCCAGGCAGCACAACCCCACCTCAACTCGAGGAGGCTTTTTCATTTTCAAGCGTTCAGACAGTGAGCAGCTGAAACTGTTAAGAAATACTAGATCAATTGAGGGGTTTTGCTGGTCCATTACATAAGGTCAAGTAGGTTCAATTTAAAGAAAGAACGAAATTATTCTCAGGCAGGTGCAAAGCCTGAACATTAACACACTGTTACCTTTTCAATGTGTTCCACGCGATGCAGGAGCTTATTGGTGACGGAGTGCAGCTTCAGTAGATCCATGCCATAGAAGGAGCCCTCCAGCAGCTCAAGGATGGTGGACAACTAAAATGATCAAGTAGATTCCGTCAAAAAAAAGGGGATTACCATAACAAACCATGCGTAAAATGGGCGCATCCAACTTTGAATTCCTTCAGTGAATTTGTTTTTTGTTTTTGTTTTTTAAAAAAACGTGACATCCACGCTTCCAGAGATCCAATGGACATTTCACCTTGACATTCTCTTTTCCAGCCTCCCTCAGCCTCTTCAGCCTGAACTCGCCCTCGCAGGGGTTGACCGCTGACGGAGGAGCGATGCAGGCGCACTTGCACTCAGCTCCAGATGTGATGGTCTCCACGGTATAGAAATCCTGCACCGTGGCGCTGCCCTCTTCTATCCGCCGACAGGCGCTCCGGCTCAGGGGTCTGACAACACATTTACAGCCACAGTCAGAGCCCTCCGACACGGCTTTCACTTTGTCATAATCACCCAGCAGCTACGAAGAGAAGAGGACGGATGTTTTACACCACGCTCAAACTTTTTTTGAATTTTTACGCACAAAAGACATGAACGAAAAATGTCACCCTACCTTGGAGAGGATGCTCTCCTGCCCGTCTATCTCCTCCTGAAGCCTGTCGTTGTTGCTCACAGGTTGCGACCCGGGCTCTGCACCGACGCGCTGTGGCGCGGCAAGGCCCCGTGGATAAAACGCACAACACACCAGGACGACGACGCATAAATTATACATGTTGGATGCTCACAGAGCGAAGAAAGGACACAGTTTAATTAATTGTCAACAATTAATTAATTAATTAGGTTCCAAATTAAATGGCATAGCTCCAGAGTCAGATCTGTGAATCCAAATAGTCACCAGAGAGGATCACGCATCATTGCGCAGTGCCATGTCCTTCATATTCGAAGAGGGTGAAGGCGAAATGAGCCCAGAGAAACCGTTGCACCCTGAGAGGAGAGCAGCCGGCATCTGCCGTTGCTGCTGGAGCAGCGCTGACAGGAGGCGGATCTGATTCTCAGGCAGGAGGGGTTCAACTGCTTCCAAATTCCTCTTACTCGACGCGCACTTTATTAAGTTAGAATCACAAATTTAGATGGAGTTAAGATGTGAGTTTGATTTGTGTGTGTGTATGTGGAAGGATCAACTTGCAGTTTGTTTCAAAAAACATTGTTCAGCCTGTTGCACTTTGACTTGATCACGGTTGATTCGCCTGGTTTCACTCGAAGCTCTGCTGCCCTCTGTCCGCAACAAAGCAGCACACAATGAAGACAACTTAAGTTGGACTAGTATTTATTTTACACCTTAAGGCACATTTAATAGCTTACTTCTTCCGCTCCATCACAATTTCCCCACAATGTGCACATATTTACAGAAAGTGGTGTGTGAAAATGTATTTTAAGGCACGTGATGGTGCCATGCAGGTTTGACACATCACACAGAAACAAAACAAAGTTACACCAATGTCCTGATACCAAATGAATAATTGAGTTAGTGATGAGAATTAGATTTTCTTTCATGAAATACTTTTAAAAATGTATACACATTACATCAGCTACCATCAAAATCATACACACTCTGAAGTTCTCTATATTTAAAGTAAATCAGTTACTAATAAAGTGCTGCTGCGTTTTAATTTACATTTTTCCATAAAAGGTGTCATTATCTTTATCTTTATCTGGAGTTCCTGAAAGATATTTTTTCTATACTCATTTTATTTAACTATTTTTTTTTATTTAAGATATTACACATTAGGGTAAAATTCTTGACTTTTAACTGACCCATTTCTTTGCAGTCAAACTTAGTCATCTCATATTGGTTCCAAGAGTCTTTGAAAATACAGCTCAGACACACTAACACACATTTCACGCTCCGTCTTCCTCTGTTCACATTGGAAATGAACTCTGTCTTCAGACACGACTTCCTGCACGCCTTGAGACAATCACGAGCTACACATTTACACAAAACACATTTTTGCTCTTAGGGGACATGATACTCAGTCGGTACCACTGACGTGTGATACCCAGCATGAGTTTTATCAAACATTTTCAATAATAAGGTCCACAGAGATATTAGACAATATCCAAAAGCAGAATTATCAAAATAGGTATAATTATTTCCACCTGATGCCTTCATTTGTTGCAACCATAAAAAAGAGTAAGAAACCTTTGGGTTGTTAACACCACTACACTACCTGCTAAAATATGACAGAGGGATTATTTATATACCCCAGCATCCCTCATATTCTATCCTTTCCTCTGCTGCCACAGGAAGGATGAGGTGAGAAATACGGCTCCACAGTCCACCGTACTTATCAAGGTCCATCCTGTCAAAAGACACAGGGCGGCTATGAGAGAGGAACTTCTTCTTAAGGTGGTCGTCCACCATCTCCTCCACAGAGTTCAAAGAAATCTTGCCAGGAATCTCTTCTTCCTCCAGCAGCACCGTAAAGATTAGTACAGTCCCCTTATACGCCGCATTCTCGTGGTCACAGTAACGATAGAAAATGAGCGTGGAGCCTGGAGGCAGCTCTTCAAAGCGGTGAATGACAGCAACAGGTTTGTCCCCCTCGAAAGCTCCTTGCAACTTGCTGTCAATGTCCAGTTTGACCTGGTCGCTGTCCTGGCTGGCTGCACGGGCTCCATCAATGTGGAGGACAGAGGCATTGACAGCAAAAGAGAAAGCAGAGGCCAGGCTCTGAGCCAGGCAGTGCAGCGTCCTCTCGCCTCTGAGGCCAGCAGTTAGGATGAGATTCACAGGTGATGTGGGCTGAGCTGTCTGGAGGTGCCTCTTCAGGTGGATCTTGCTCCTTTTCCAGAGCTCAGCACGCTGATGAGGGAACTGGGTCTTTACTTTTTCCATCTGCCTGAGGAGAATGTCTACATTGTTCATCCGAGGTGGAGACTCAGGCTGGTGGGGAGTCATCAGGAGGACAGCAACAATAGCTAAAACCACTGGAATCAGGAATTTTACTTTTCCTGTGAAGAGAAGGGCACACATTTTGTCTTAATCTGAAATGTATTATGAATTTAAAATCAAAACAAACAAGAGGAGATAGAAGATAGAGACAAAGATTACCTCTAAGAAATCTAGTAACCACTGTAAATGTGGATTCAGTTGTCTCTTGATTGATGGGGTCAATGTTTTCAACATTTTGTCTCTGTTCATGTTTCTCCACATTCTCTTCCTCTTCCTCCTCTGCGGGATCAGGCTCTGGGCCTCTTCCATTACCTTGGGGGAGAACACACATTAACAGAAGTATAAAAAATAAAAATAAATAAAAAAATAACACCCTTTCTTCTGCCCAATGAAGTTGTTTACTATAAAAATAAATGGACGTTAACTTCCATGACAGATATGATATCATCCAGTCAATTATAACATTGGTAATTGCAGAACTCTTACAACTAATAGAAATTATAGAGGCTTCTTTTTTTTGTTTAATAAAACACAATTTTACTTCTAAATTATTTGTCATAAGACCTTTACAGGAAGCACTCACTAGGAATCTCAGGTTGCTCTCTGTTGTGATCACCATCATCATTTCTGTCTTTAGTCTGAGAAGTGGTCTTGCTGTCCTCATGTGGAGGAGATCCTTTGGTAAGAGTCACGATCTTGTCTTCAGGTGAACCACTGCCTGTAATAAAAATGGCAAATTAAGTGTCATCCAGGGTTTAGTTTTATTTCTTAAGGCTATTTTTATTTCTGCTTCAGTCTTCAGATTTGGTTCATGGTCACAATGACGTCAACATATGGTATCCTCTACCAAACAAGTAAATAACAAAAGATTAGAGGTGTAATTCTGACAAGTAAGTAAATTAAGTAATTAATGAAAGAATATTAATGTTACTTACTTTTAACATCGAGAAATGAATATGTCTCATATCACTTACTGGAATAATATTACTATACTATTGACCTTGCTTGAATATTTTACCTCCTGAGTGTTCACTCTCTTCCTGTTGGTTCTCTTCACCAAAAAAATAATAATAAAATACAATTGTGTAAGGGGCCACACAGTGATGTAGTGGTTAGCACTCTCGCCTTGCAGCGAGAAGACCCGGGTTCGAGCCCCGGTTGGAACAAGGGCCTTTCTGCATGGAGTTTGCATGTTCTCCCCGTGTGTGCGTGGGTTCTCTCCGGGTTCTCCGGCTTCCTCCCACAGTCCAAAAACATGCAATGTGGGGATTAGGTAAATTGGACACTCTAAAATTGACCATAGGAGTGAGTGTGAGAGTGAATGGTTGTTTGTCTCTATCTGTGTGTGGCCCTGCGATGGACTGGCAAACTGTCCAGGGTGTACCCCGCCTAGCGCCCGATGTAGCTGAGATTGGCACAGCACCCCCCGCGACCCTCTGGTGGAGGATAAAGCGGTTGGATACTGACTGACTGACAGACAATTGTGTAATCCCTTAAATGCTTCCCACTTGTAAATTATGCTTGCTGCTGTAAACTGGAACAGGCTGGATATGAATACATCGGATCAAATTGGACAGTTGAACCAAAAAGCTCAAAACAACAGAAGTTAATATAAAGTTTTTAAAAATTATAATTTCAGAAAAGTAGTTGAACTTACCCCCTCCAGCTCCAACATTTGTGTATTCAACAGCTGATTCCTGAGTGTGACTTGCTTCAAGTTGATCTACTTGGTCATTCGCTTCATCATCCTGGGATGGTAAACCAGTTGTCTCTTCCTTCTGCTCAGTGAGGTTGTTTACTATAAAAAATAAATGGCAAATTACGTAAGTGTCATCCAGTCTGACTGAACCGATTTAATTTTTCAGATTTCAAGAAGGCTATTTTTATTTCTGCTTCAGTCTTCAGATTTGGTTCATGGTCACAATGACGTCAACATATGGTATCCTCTACCAAACAAGTAAATAACAAAAGATTAGAGGTGTAAGTGAGTAATTAATTAAATGAAAGAATATTTAATGTTACTTACTTTTAACATCAGCTTGCTTTGTGTTTTCACTGTTGTCACTGTTGCGCTCTTTGAATGTTGATGCAGATGAAGAAGCTAAATCTTGTTGGGCGACAGAACAGAATGTGTAAAACATTAAATACATACTGGGCATCGAGAAATGAATATGACTAATATCACTTACTGGAATAATATTACTATACTATTGACCTTGCTTGAATATTTTACCTCCTGAGTGTTCACTCTCTTCCTGTTGGTTCTCTTCACCAAAATAATAATAATAAAATACAAATGTGTAATCCCTGAAATGCTTCCCACTTGTAAATTATGCTTGCTGCTGTAAACTGGAACAGGCTGGATATGAATACATCGGATACAATTGGACAGTTGAATCAAAAAGCTCAAAACAACAGAAGTTAATATAAAGTTTTTAAAAATTATAATTTCAGAAAAGTAGTTGAACTTACCCCCTCCAGCTCCAACATTTGTGTATTCAACAGCTGATGATTCCTGGGTGGGACTTGCTTCGGGTCGATCTACTTGGTCATTCGCTTCATCATCCTGGGATTGTAAACCAGTTATTTCTGTCTCTTTCTTCTGCCCAGTGAGGTCGTTTACTATAAAAAATAAATGGCAAATTAAGTGTCTGAACCGATTTAATTTTTCAGTTTTCAAGAAGGCTATTTTTATTTCTGCTTCAGTCTTCAGATTTGGTTCATGGTCACAATGACGTCAACATATGGTACCTCTACCAAACAAGTAAATAACAAATTTAGCAAAATTTTTTGGCCACAAGTGAATAAAAAAAATATCTAGAAAAGCCACAGCTCCTCATTCCCTGATGAACCACACATTTTGATATATGATTTGTGCAAGTTTTAAGGAAATTGCAAGACGCATTTTGCGGAAAGATGGTAAACAATGAACATTTAGAGTGACTGCTTTGATTTCCGATCTCAACACGTACAGCACTTGTTGCAACTCAGGTTTTCAAAAGACCATCTCTGAAAGCACCACATGTCAAACGTTGAAGAGAGGACCACACCGGATGCCACTCCTGACACTATATTAGATATCCTGTATACCTAATTAAGTTGCCAGTGGGTTATATGCAATCTATTCCAGTACCTGATGACGGACGCTGAGTATCAGAGTCTACCTCTCCCGTTTCTTTGCGTGGTGCCACTTTACTCATGATGGTTGATGGGATGTTTTCAAAGCTGTACAAAACAAATGTAACGTTTGATATAACAGGTCATGTATTCTATTTCAGCAAATAGTCCGAGTCCTCATAAAACTGCTGATGTGGCCTAATTTATCATGACAACCAATCTCTCTCTCTCTCTGTTCTTTGCACTCCTCAAGTGTTTAGTAACAACGTTTTCCGGCAGATAAACACATATCGTTTATATGTATCATTTGTGGTTTTGTAAAAGAATACGTGCAGGCTAACTAACAACTAAATTCGCAGCGCGAGCAGACATGTCAACTATAAAGTTGGGGTTAAATAACAATATTTCGCAAGAAAACACACCAGAAAAACATGCATAATGTGTGAACTGTTGGTTAACTAACAAGCTAGCAGGTTGTGTGACAGACAATTTTAGCTAGCTACAGGTTAGCAATAGTCTCCATAGCCGTTGATTTGTGTTATCGACCAATTGGAATATATATATACATATAAATACAGAGAAAACAATTCTTACCACGGGATTCGTCGATCATATCGCCACTGGAAATGACCTTTGTGCAGTTTCCTTGTCGCCCGTGTGTGTTCGCGCAGACACACTCTGATAACATTATCGGGACGGAACCTTCGGTCCTGCCCTTGTTTCTGATGAGATAGTTTCCTGTCAGTGGTGCCGTCCCGTCCGGTCTAAAATCTCTCCGTTCGCGACATGTTTTCACTTATCGTACTATGTAACTAGTGTTTTTGGTGTCGAGACGTCGAGTTATAATCACACATGGATGCCAAGATTTCTCAGAATAAGGAACTCGTCCCCTTGAGGAGATCGACGAGAAACTTATCCAGTAACAAAGGTAAGAGTTAGTCAGCTTAGCCGCCGGAGCTAGCTCACGCAAAGTTTACTAACGAAACCACTCTGTGTTACGTAGCTTTACTTTTCCCGTGTTCGTGTTTCACTTAAGTAGCGGTGACAAATTCATATTTTCTTAATCTTCCTTCTGTAGCATCGAGTTTTGAGGTGACCCCTCGGGGTCCACTGAAGAGGACACGGAAGAGCTCAGGTAACAAAGCTCCTGTTGCAGCCGTCAATGGTTCCAGAGAAAAGGAGGAGGGTGGTTCTGACGAGGGAGGTGAGATGCTCTTCTTAACAGTCATTGTTTTATTATTTTTTACAGCAAATGTTAAAATGTAAAAATGTAACGTGTACTATGTTACTTAAACATCGAGGCTATTGAACGTTTGTTGTTCTATTGCAATTTGACAAAAAGCTTTTGGGATGACTCCCAGTTCTGATAAACAAACAAGATAAACGTTACTTACTTTAAAGACGACATAGTATATCAAATATGTACGTACAACAGCGAATTATAACGTTTAAAACTGTTTCTGTATTGCAAATTTAAAACATTGCAGGGGCATGCTTGTCAGATTTTCAGAAATATGTGAACCTAACAATACACCAGCCTTAAACTGTGTTCATCCATCTTCTACTGCTCCACATGAAGGTCATGGTGGGTTGCTGGTGGCAATCCCAGCTGACATAGGCGATAGGTGGGGTACACCCTGGACAGGTGACCAGTCCATCATAGGGCCACATAGAGACAAAAAATCATTCACACCTACAGTCAATTTAACAACCACTATGTCCGGTTGATTAGACACCACTGTCCCTCTGGGATCTCTAGTCCATACTGATGTTCCTGTACACTGTTCCAGCCACTTGGTTGTGGTGTTCCCTGTGCACTTTCCCAGCTAGCATCTTGCACCCTGCTGTGATGTGCTGGGACATGTTTCCAGCTTTTACTGATCTAGTACTTAGGGCCTGCTCCTGTGTGCTGTTTTTCAGTCCGTCTTTCTCCAGCCTTTGGTACATTATATTGATAACAGCCACTTCTCCGATTTGACTGTGTCACATTTGTCCCTCTGGCTCCTCCTCTCTGCTTGGTTTTTAGCTGCCTGACACATTTATTCAGCAGGGCACCGTTGGATGCCATCTTCTTGTAGATATTAGTTGTTTCATTATAGTATAGTTTGACATTCAAATAATATCAAACAGAAGAAAATATCTAAAATAATATGAATCTTATAATCAGCACATATCAAAGCAAAAATTGAAGGAGAACATTGAACAAATGCTAGAAACATTAGCTATTGGATACCCAATACATAAAGAAGAGAAGACCTTCATTGCAGTTCAAAGTCCTTATAAGCCTCATACTATAAATCTTCAAATAATGTCCAACAGGTTGTACACCAAGAGGTGCAAAGCTGCCCTGCTTAGGAAAAATTAATTGCAGCTCAAATTTCTAATAAGCACCCCCTCCTCGTGTGTAACAATCAGTACATATCAAAGCAAAGATAAAAGGACAACACTGAACAAAGGATAGAAAAAAAATGAGGTATTGAATACCCAATACCTATAGAAGAAAATACCCTTTTCAGATGCCATGTCAAGTTTGAATAACAACCATGCCTAAAAACAATAAAGTGTCTCAGTCTATAAAACCCCAGAGGCAGCAGAGGCAAGCCTCTCGGCGTACAGCAATACACGATGAAAGTACTGGTCCTCAGAGCAGTAAGTTGATCATTGAGTCTGTAGATCCTCCAACTTATTCTCATTAACATCGTGTACAGCACAGAGATGATACATACAAAATATGTATCCAGATCGTAACCATAGAGTGAAACCAGTTTAATTTTCTTCCCATTATGTGATGCATTATCAGTGTTTCAAATGTATCTGCTCTGAAAAATATCAGTTATAATGTCAGTTTACGTCTAATAATGTGTTAATTGATAAATGTACGTGTGTGTATATATATGTATGTATGCATATATGTGTGTATATATATGTATATGTATGTAATGTATATGTATATATGTGTGTTTATATATATATATATATATATATATATATATATATATATATATATATTCAAATGTAAATGTATAAGAAGAAAAAGGAAATATTCTGTTTAAACATTCAGACAACAAACCACTTCCACAGCATTTGTAAAATCAGACAAACTTTCATTCAAACGTATAAACTATGTATTAAGTATTGCATAAACAGTCTTGAAACTAAACAGAAGAACGAACTGTCTGTCAAAAGTGTAATTTTTCAGCAGAAACAAATATAGTATTTTACCAACCCTTAAAGAGAAAATGTGATTTTTGCAAGGAAATAATCAGTACCTCTCCTTGTAGCCAGTGTGTTGTCTCTTTAATTTTATTGAGTGTATTGGTCACTAATGTATCACAACGACTCATTACCGTTGGCTGCCACTGAAGGTCTCCCTGGACAATTACCGTGATTACCTGCTGTTTCATGACGTCGTCAAACTAGGTTTTGATTGAGAGATGCCTTGCAGGAGAAATGAGTGTTGTAGAGTGTTGACCTTTTCCTGCAATTTTCCTCCCATCAGAAATAAATCAACAGGGCAGTTTAAAGATGGGCATGGAGAATAATAATGGAGAGTAATTGTCTCCAGTTTAGACAAGGGTGCTGAAGACCGTGAGAATGTGTGAGTTAGGTAGATCTCTTTCCTCAGAAGGAGTGCCTGTCATGCCAAAAGAGAGGGAAAGGACTTTTCATAATCCCTTCACATCAATAATACCTAACAGTGCTAGGAGTAGATTAGGTTTGATAGAGGAGAGTTGGGAGAGGGTTTGAAATGCAGCTCTTTATTTTTTTTAAGGCTGGGAAACAACAAAATATATGGATGAAGCTCTGTGTACATTGATTGATTGATTGTGTGTCATCCACTCACTCATTAGTGCCAAGCCCATAAGGGCTTATAAGACACTGCATTTTAGCAATAAAAGTGCTATGGAAAAAAACTTAATTCCCTCACCCACAGAGTCCCCTAGCAAAAAGAGGCGACTGAAGACTGAAAGAGCAGCCGGCAGCCATGGTGATGGGAAGGAGATGGAGGCTCAGGAGTCGCCTGAAAATATGGAGAAAACTACAGACCAGGTAGTGGACTCACCCATGGAGGATTCATCACATACCACTCGTCCACCCGTATTATCCCAAGGTTTGTCCTTTACTACATTTAAACATCTTTTTTCTTGACACTGTGATGATAATGATACAGCTGTGATGACTTCACATTTTTATTTGAAGTGATAAGTGTCAGTGTAGTGTTTTAATGATAACAATCTCATAAGCTCATCATTAATCACTAATTGAAAGTGTTTTTTTCTTCTTCATCCTGCTGCTATTGTGTGTGTGTGAGCAATCAAACAACCGATGTAGCATCATCTTAAATTCCACGTGTGTTCTGATTGATGGACATTTTAAAATGTAACTCATTTTGACACCAATTACATGAATTTTCACAGGATTTGCCACTGGGATTTTCCCTGTGTTAGAAACGGACGCTGCCGGAGAAGTCAATTTATTCCCCGTGGTAGTGCTCAATGAACGCTGCCAACCCTATGCTGTAATTAAAGACTCAGACTTGAAGAAAACAATAACAGGTATGAATATGCAGTAACTGAATTCTGTATGGTAATGATTATATTAAGGGAGGATAATACAGTTTTTCTACTCTGGTTTGTTTGTGTTCAGAAAAACCACCAACCAAAAAACCTGCAGCTTCCAGCAAGCCTGTAGTGCCAGTGAGACCACTACTAAACAGGCACGATGCTCCAGCCTCCAAAACCAGCATACCTGAGTACCAGAGTTGGATGAAGTCCATGGCCAGTATACCTGGTAATGCACACATCTCCATTATTAATGCGGGTTTTCAAGAAAATTGCACCGACCACTGTTTTTTTATATTTCTACATTGATAAATTCTTCGTCGTCAGGTGTTCCCACGGGAAGAGGCCTCACCACAGGTGTGTATCAACGACCGAGGGATTACAGCACAATTCATCACCGTATTAATAACATTCCAATTAACAAAGAACCTGTCAAGTCGGAGAAACAAGGTATTACACGTTTAACTGAATTTTACTCTTGACATGATGCAGTGTCACTCTGATTGTATATGACAATGCCTAAATGAGGTTTTCTCTTACAGAACAGGTAAAAAAAAACAAAGTCATCAAGGCAAGCTCTGGACACTCCACTCGAGGTGATTATGTCATATTTACACCACAAGATTCTTTGTCTCAGTAATTTGCAGTACTAAATTTGCCTAATGTCCTTTCAGGTTGTATGTGGTATTTGTGCTGTGTGGTTCTGCTGGTGCTGCTTAGTTCTGCTGCCTTGTTGGCATTCAAAAAAATCCCACTCCTCCAAAGGCTTGGAGATCATGGGAGTCATTCAACCAGGGCTGTGGAGGCTGAATTGTTTGTAGATCAGTTGTCTCTTCTTGAGGCTCAATTCCCCAGTCAGCGGCCTGAGTTGTGGAGGCGGAGCAAAATTCACCTGGAAAAGCACCTCAGAACAGCCCAGCCAAAAGAGCCGGTGAGCCTGATCATTACAGCTGGTCGCATGGCTAAGAGGACACTGCACTGCCTTGCTCAGAGTCTGGCTTCCTCTTTCTCATCTGCCCTCAATGGCACTGTCCTCCACATTGATGGAGCCAGCAAAGCTGGCCAGGAGAGCGACACGGTAAAGCTGGACATCGACAGCAAGCTAAAGGAAGCCTTTGAGGGTGATAAACCTGTGGCAGTCATTCATCGCCTTGAGGAACTGCCTCCGGGTTCCACCCTCATTTTTTATCGCTACTGCGACCATGAGACTGCAGCATATAAGAGTGTGTTCCTGTTGTTTACTGTGCTACTGCCTCAGGATGAGCTGAGCACTCAGCTGAGTATGATGGATGTGGAGGAGATGGTCCAAGACTATGTCAAGGAGAAGTTGGTCAGCTCGAGCAGCCAAACTTCCTTTAACGAGATGGACGTTGACAAGTTCGGAGGACTGTGGAGTCGCATCTCGCACCTCATCTTGCCTGTGGTGTCTGAGAAGGAAGTAGAGCGAGAAGGATGCTGATGAGGCCGTCTGGTCCCTCTTGACACAGGGCAGGACTTGTAAGACACGTGGAAGTTTGAAATATGAGTGCGCTGTGATATTTCACATATAGACTTGATTTTAGGTGTTTGAAATTTGTATTAATTGCTCTCTGTCGGAGAGATCTGATTCAGTTTAACTGATAAAAATGTCGCCGTTGTGTGTGTTCTTGTACAGGTGTTGCCTAAGGATACAACAACGTCATTGCAGCATCATTTTACTTCCAAAGAAGGGGATTCGGTACATAGTCTCTTGGAGAATTAACATACAATAGGAACACTCAGCACAATCGCTTTTTAACAGACATTTCCAGTCTACAGAAGAGATTCTGTTGAATTGTCAGCAAAAAGCTTTGTTTCTTTCTTTTGTAGACATTTAATTTTCACTGATATGTTTCCAGTCTCAGAGACGATTGAAGGCTTGTTTTATATTTCTGTTAAATGTGTCCATTCATGTGTGTCACTTCATTCATTTTGTGGATTGGTTTTGCACTTAAAAAGTTTGACTTTCAATAACAACCCAAACAGGAGTACTGGCTTTTAAAAAGATATATATTCTATAGTTATTGTTCTGTTTATTTTGTCTCAAACCCCCAGTATTCACTGAAATGCTCTTGCAATGTTTTCAACTTTAATTCACAGGTTCTGAATTTGTACAGATGTTTTATAAAAGTAAATGTCACAATATGTGCCTTAAACACCAATGTGGGGGAAAAATCAGGCATGAATTAAAAAGCACTGAAACACTCATGCATAGTCATGTGACAGAATTCAAACAAGATCACTTGCTGATAGATCAATTTTGTAATTTGTAAATTTGAATTTGAAAATGATATCACTCATTCCTCTTATGTTGATATTCTGAGATGACTTTTTGTTGCTCATGAGGACCTGGATATTTTCAATAAAAAATATTTTGATACAAGACAATATTAAGTGGTCTTCATCATAATTGTCCTTGCTTTATGTGTGCGCTATGGTGACTTGGCGAGTTGTGAGTCACTCTTAAGGAGAATTGTCTTATTTGTGGAATAACGGTATGTTTCAAGACAAGGATTTTGTGGACCGTACTCAGTAAAATATATGAAATAGTGTGAAAATCCTTTTTGTGATGAAGTAAAAGGCAAGGTCCTGCGTCACTGTCAGTATAGTACTTAATTGGCAAATTAACATCAGCAAGTTCAGTCAGTGACGAAGTGGTGAGTAGGTGTGCCTGCACATGTTGGCAGAGATTCAGTGATGGGTGAGTCATCAGCCTGAAGGCTCTATGTTCATTTCATAGAAAATACCACATGGAGGTTATAACATGATTGTGTATAAAGATCAAGGGTCAAAATATCTAGTAAATTATTCTTGGTTGCCCAATGCTGCTTCCTTTTCATTAATTTGTCTTTTACTTTTTTGTAATTTACATTTGATGTGTATATTTCTGTTTTTATCTGTCACTTACAGGTGGTCTTGAAAATGAAATATGAATGAATAAAAGGTTGGTCACAATCCATTTATTTTACCTTTACAATTGTATTGAAATAAGCAGGTCATAAGATTATGTATCTTGTATAACTCCTCTTAGCAAAGAGAGGTCAAACTGTTGTCACAAGATGAAGCTTAAAAATAGACTTGTTGTCACGCAGATTATACGTCTTGACGACACATGGCATAGTAATTGTCCATTACACTATTTCCTCAGAAAGAGATAAGGTGTTTCCCCCTTTTCCAGGCTTTGTGCTAAGGTTGAATGAGCTGAGCTAAGATAAGAAAGTTACCTGGTTTGTTTACAGTACTCAATGACCATAAAAGTTTTAGCAGTTGTCTCTTTTAACTCCTTACAAGGTAGCGCGGAAATACATTTCCCAAAATGTCCGGCCATTTCTTTTTAATGCATAAAGAACAAGACTTCTGAAAATGGACGTAGTCTCTCATTTTTTACCTGGAGTCAACAAGGAAACAAGAATATACTGAAAAGCCACCAGGTGGTGACATCCCTGATTGCAAAAATAACTCAATTTGAATAGAAGTCTATGGGAATATGAGTCCAAATCCCACATGATTTGTACGGTCAGCCAACAGGGGTTGATGGTCCTAATGACCTAATAATGAATAGTTTTTTAGTCGCCTTCCACAGCACATATAAGATTAAGCACAGCACGTATGAGTGAGCACAAGTGTGATTGACAGCTGGTGCCTGGCTGCATTTCAGAATGGGATTTTAAATTTAAATTTAATTTTAAATTCTGTGGTTGACCAGTAGCCACTTGATTAAAATGCATTTCTGTTTTGATTTAGACTTACTAATAAAAATCAAATGGATGACAGAACACACTAGGTCAGCTGGTTCACAGAGCTTGTTTCTTGAATAGAACAAAAAGAGGGAAAACAAATGTGAACAAGTGTTGATGTGAAGGTCAAGTCACATAATCACATGAAAAGGTGAAGGCGAGGTTTTGCACTTAGAGTCCATGACGGCAGACAGACAATGACCTGCTCTATGAGGTTTATCACTATCACGATACACACACAAGAACTGCAAGAGTCAAGAACTGAACACACACAGATGGAGACACTTAGCTATTGACACAGTGAAGCGGCTCAGAAATGTGGGTTTCATATCGAAACCAAAGCCACAGTGTCAACTGCAGCACACAACACACTGCACAGTCTCTTTAACATCTGTAAAAGACATAACATGCACTTTAAATTATCTTCATAAAATGATACGGCTCATGTTTATGACTTGACCCTTTTTCTGGAAAAAGTCATAGAATGTTTTATTCTGTAATTAGTTCCACAATATCTAACCCTTACTGTTTGTGGCTGGATCTATCATTTACTCTACAATTTAAGGATGCTGGGTGAGATCTAGAGGTGGATACTATGACAACAAAAGCTCCATAGCTCATGCCTTACCTTATCTAGTCAGAAAAAAATAGCTGTTGAGGATGGTCATGATTTGAAGAGAGACAAGGTGAGAAAGCAAATTGTTAATTTTGCATCTCACCCTGCTTCAGCTTGGCAGAACTGCATACCTACCATTTTAAATAATATCTCAAGAAAACTGCTGGCAATCATCATCGCCATTATGGTTCTTTCCTAAAGACGAAGAACAAAGAAACAGAAGCTCTATTGTGTGTGTGTTCCGTGTTGCAATGAATGTAACAAGAGGTAAATTAGTTTATCTCTATTGCTTTCTGCATAGAAGAAAAATAATTCCATCGCAGTATACACACAAACCTCAAGCTAAGACTCTCAGGGAAAACGAGGAGTGATTTCTGTTCACGGCCTCAGGAGAAACACTCATGAATATCTTTGCTTTCAGGACACTGAAAGTGCAACTCAGTGGAACAAATGAGGAAGTGAGAAAGTGCAGTTAATGTAAAGGCTGTATCTGCTACCACACAAGTGAAAATATCACAAAAATTATAGGACAAATATAGTTTCCCGTTTCTCTCATCACACCTCCTGTTCGATTGTTTCTATAGTTTCCCTATTTGCTACAACCACATTGTGTTTGGTGAGTGAATGTGTGCATGTTTAGAATCCATGTCATTGTGCTATAAACTATAAAAGGTCCTTAAAAAACAACAAGCTTGTTTTAATTAAATAAAGTCATTGTCGGATGTTTTTACTGAACAAAAGGAAAAACAATAAATGCAGTTTTCACCCACTCGGTATAACAACTATATATTTTATGGAAATTTATTATTGAATATTTTCTACACACAAAACAGAGAATGCAACATTTTTGTTTAAAATGAATCATTGAAATACCACAGTATCCTATAAATACAATACTTAATATCTGTGAAATGACACATTACAATAAATATACAGAAGAAAATTAAAACAAGTGGAAAAAAAGAACTGAGGATATTGATATTCCACTTCCACTGTTGCTAATAGTTTTAGCCTCCCATGAAAAACGACACTTCTTCTTAACTGCTGACTATCTAACAAGTTGCATCATCAAATGTACACTAGATTCATTTTTAAAATCAGTGATGCACACTGACTACAACAGTGATCCTTGTGACACAAGGTTCTGCATTGTAACCTGCATTTCCTTCACTGGACTTTGCCGACTGAACATTTGACGCAGCAGTGACTTCAAATGGCTCCTGAACCTCACACCGACAAATGCATAAAAGACAGGGTTCAGGCAGCAGTGGGAGAAAGCGATGAGGCGACACACATGGAACGCATAATCAAGCTGGATGCTTATTTCACATTCATCAAATGGTGCAACCAAATTGTCAGCCAGAGTCCTCAGGAAGATGAGCACATTATACGGCACCCAGCCGACAAAGAACGCAAGCACGATACAGAAAACTAATTTAACTGCCCTGTTCTTTGTGTGGGATCTTCTCCGTGTGATTTTCCTCAGTATGTTGATGTAGCAGAAAGCCATCACCACAAAGGCAACCAGGAAGACAATATTCTGTTGGGATATAGAACTGATTTCCCACAAGGTGTCTATGTATTCACAGCCTCGGGAATGTGTGTCCTTGTGGGGGATGGAGATGACAGCGCTGTAGAGTAGCGAGGGCATGGCTGCTCCGATGCTAATCATCCACATTAGGATAGACAGAAAAATGCCAACTCTGTTTTTTCGTGCGCTCAGTTTAGAGAGAGGGTGGACCACGACCAGATATCTGTAGATGGTCATTATGGTCAGGAAAAGGATGCTGCTGTAAAACCCAATGAAAAAAACAAAAGTCACAATATTGCAAAGCAGGTCTGGAAACACCCATCCCGAGATGTGGTAAATGGCCCAGAAGGGCAGACCAGCAGTGAAAACGAGATCAGAGATGGCCAGGTTGAGGATAAAAATGTTGGTCAGACACTTGATGTTTTCATACAGAGCCAGTATTACGAGGACAAGGATGTTCCCTATGAGGCTCAGTGTGATCACAACAGAGAAGAAAACTGGAATGGCAATGGATGCAAAGCTGACTAAATCCTCCTTTTCACAGACTTCATCTGTGATATTGGCATAGTCAGTGAAATTTTGGCTGTCATTAAATGAGTCATTCATTGTTCTTCGACTGGAAGCTGGAAAAAAGAAATAGGATTCATTATTACCTGTTGTTGTTAATTTTGTCTTTGTACATGATTCATTTGAGGCTTTACTGAACCATGTGAGGCTCCAATGCACTACATGTTACAGCTGGATTCCTCTTAAATGCACACAATAGCAAAAAGAAGATGAACCTACCTCAAGGTTTGATCCGACTGATATGTTGCTGAATGTGATGCTTACTATTCAAGGTGGCTCCAAAATGATCAGCTTTAATAATCCTGTGTGGTTAATGTGGTGTTTCCTGTTCCTCATTCTACTCAATCTACGGTATCTGTTTTACAGAACTGACAGTAAACAGCTCACCTGTTTTCTCAGAATTTTACCAAACAGGGCGTGACACTAGAATATACAAGATAAGATGGGAGGGCCCTGCAAAAAAATGAATTTTATTAAGGCTGCATCAAGCAGATTTATCAGTAATGCTTATTTCAAGACCCACCATCTAGATTTCATCAACCACATCATGGATAATAGAGGTCATTTGCCCTAACTCCACTTACACAGAGCCATGAGATGCAAGCTTCTTTGAAAAATCCCTTTGATGGATTTGCTGTTAAAAAAAAATGGGTGATAGAATTTTGACTGTGCTCAAAGCACTGAAAATGTACCCTTAAAAAGTTACAGCCACATGTGTTGCCTGTCCCTGTAATGCTGGGGGGTGGATCAGTGGTTAAGACCAGTACCCAGTGTGCAAAAAACATCATGGTCACAATGGTCGCAAGTTCGATTCCACTCCTGGCTAATTGTACTCAATTCCATTGTAAGTCGCTTTGGATAAAAGGGTCTGCTAAATTACATGTAATGTAATGTAAAGACATCTCTGATAAGATATGTGAAAATCTGGCCAAGTGAAATCCAAAACCATTTGTCTGACAGGACACCATCTGTTTAAAAAGACTGACGCTTAATGTAGAAAGGAGAAATAAAACTTGAGGTTCTGTGTTGCACTTTCGTAATATTCAATCGCCTAAAATGCTTTGGCTTTTATCCAAAATGCTATAAGAATGTAATGTCTGTATCTAGTTACTACTGCTGAGCCTCAGAGGTTGTTAAACTTCTTCCTCTTGTTTTTTTAATACTGTATTTAAAACATAGATTATTTGTTCTTTGAAAGATCGTGCAAAATATATGGTTCTCAAACTGTGGTACTGTGGTACGTGTACCACAAATGGTATGCAAGCTTCCTCTGGTGGTACTTGGAGGAAAATCAGAAATACTGTTCTACTGTATATGTCACTCCATCTTAATCTAATTCCACTTTACCAGTATATGTGAAGAAGAGGAATAAATCTGCCTCCTTTGAGCTTTGAGCGATATATTTACACCACTGTATTTTAACATTGGTGATAATGGTGTTACTTTGAGAGCTCAAAATGTTTGAGAACCACTGATCTAGACGACAACATTTTATAATATTAAATCGTATTAATTTTCAGTTGTATGTCTTTTTTGTCTGGTTTGGGCTTCAAAGTTCAAAGTTATGGCCAAAAATCACAATTGCTTTGATCAGTTGTGATTGTGACCATTAGTTATTTAGTTTATTGTCCCTTTTGGGAAACTCATTTTAGAATTATCTGTCTACTTTGATGTTTATGTTATGCCTACATTTGTAGGAAACCGGAAGTTTTTAAGAACTGAACTTACTGTTTTCAACACATACACCCTTCAGGTAAAAAAACAAAACAATCTAAACTTGTGGTGGAAAAGGGTTGAACAAACCCATGTAATGAGTACGATCAGCTGCTAAAGAAGAACAACCACAGTAAAGTAGTAAAGTAGGTCACGTACTAATGTCAGTCTTTGATCACATGACACCTCTATTTACTCTGCTGCGTCAAACAAACTACACAGCTCCTGAGCCCGCCTACTCACCTCACAGCCATTGGAACGAGAGCGACATGCCGAATCTTCATTGGCTGCGATATAATGTCAATCATACAACAGTTTCAGCAAGTTCGTATGCCCTCGCAGGCAACTTGGATCGTTGTTAAGGACTTCAGTTATATATATATTTATATAATGTTGGAAGTTTTTAATGGTTTTATTGTTGTACTCACCCACAAGAAACCGCTAACCTGATTTAAAGCTGTCGCGTTAATGTGACGGCGGTTGTCAAAATGTCCGACAATTGAGCTTTGTCATGCTAAACATAACTGAAACAAGGGGGCAAAAAAGAAGCCACAAAGGTCGACTGTAAAACCTTAAAGTAACAGGTGAGTTCTTTGTCGTCGTTCATATATGTAAGATAAGTGTTATTGCCACTGCTGGTTCTTAAACTGTTATTGTTTTCACAAGTCACGGAAGTTTGATTGACAAGTTATTGGCCCAGTATAACCACAGCAGAGTTTTAAACATCATGTAAAAAAATAGAGTTAGATAATGTTTTTTTCCTCATGTCACCTCACTATCCCAAGTTGTATACTCTTGTTTAAAGTCAAACCCTCATGTTGTGCTTTGTGCTTTGTGCAAAAGATAAATATTTTTAGCAGGGATTCATGATATTAAAAGTCCAATATCAGTATTGGCAGATATTGACTTTAAACTTTATTATTGGATATCAGCAAATACCACATACACTAAAATAGTAGGCTGAAAAAGCTGCTTCCTCCTTGACTTCTATGTTAGTGCCCCCAGAGATATTATTTTTTTTATGCTTATTTATTCTGCACAATGAAGATATTTTATATCCACATCTGCTGCGACATGAGTGTGAAACATATTATCTTAATTTTTCTACTAAAGAATGTGAATATATATATATATATATATATATATATATATATATATATATATATATATATATATATATATATGTATGTATGTATATATTGGTTATTGGCCCAAGCACCCCCCATATATTGACACATTTTCAGTATCATGCATCCCTAATTTAAAGTCAAACACAATATTAAGATACTTAAATAAGATGATTATGGCTGGATCCATGCTCCTAATTCACAATTATCCCTTTAATGGAAATTCACCAAGGACAAATTATTCATACATTTTCCCATTTTAATAGTTTATCATGTTCCGTTCCATAACAAGAGATAATGTAACAATAGCAGCACCACATTTCCTAGTAATAGCTGCTGTAAAACCTACCTCTGTGGGAGTGGGAAAGTGGGATGCTGTCATCATGTGATTGAATCTATCAAGATGTACATTACAAACATGTCACTGATTGTTACTAAAACAATTATGCTTTTTTTTCACAGGTAGGACATAAAGAGGATTTGTAGCTGTCAGTCACAAGGTCAGAATTTACAAAGTGACATTATTACATAAAAGTTAAAAAGATCAAATTGACTATGAATAGTATGTACAAGTTTATCCATGCCTGCCCAGTTTACTCATGCCTGAGTATACTGGACTTTTCATGTCAGCATTTTGTTCCTGACTAATTCGGATTATCTGATTCAGCCGACTGGATGTGACACTGCGACCCCTGGTTGCCAGGGAGAAATTGGTGTGGCCATGGCTACTGGGGTTACTGTTGGGGAGAGCCAGCTTCAAAGGATTATTCGAGATCTGCATGGTAGGTCAGCTTTATGTGCGTATCCCTGTTTGCGTGTGTGTGACTAGATTAGTTGCAGGCAGTCTCTGGCTGACATCATATGACTGGACAGAAGAAAGAGGAGTCAGAAAGTTTTTTTCCTGATGACCTCAGTCTTAGTATCAAGTCTTGGTAAATGTGTTAACCTTGGACATATCTGATATATTCTGGCTACCAAATCATTTGGGAAAACATACATTTGACCTCATGTTTATTTAGTAAAGATGTGGAGTAAGCCTTTCTCATCATGCAGCGAGACAGACGGTGTGTGCGAAGGGTGTATCCATCACAGGTTTCATTCCAGTTTTTACGGTGGATAAGAGGCAAGTTTTTAATCCACAGCTTGATTGCAATAAAAGGGTCAGAAATAGTTTCAGCAATATAGCCACCAGTATGTGTAACTGTAAAACCAAGAAATTAAAAGATTATGATTTAGAATTTCTTGACTTTTTCAAAAGAAATATAAATGCTCCAGTTTTTTTTGTTTGCAAAGAGCTTTCTTGCTTTTTGTTTCCCCAGAAATGGCACTCTTGTCTGCATGGTGTCCAAATTATTTTTTATCTATTGTTTGTAAGAAAATAAACTTTTACATGTTTATATTTGTGTTACTCATTCTTTAACTTGTATCTGTGTTTGTGATTTTCAGAGGCTGTTGCAGAGCTTGCTAAGGAGTACAAGGAAACTGGAGAGCCAATCACAGATGACAGTGCCAACCTGCACAAATTCTCCTATAAACTGGAGTACCTGCTACAGGTATGACTCCCTATTACTCACAGAAGACAAAAACAAATGATTATATATGAGTTGTTTTTAAGAATATCTGTTGTTTATTTGCCAAATTGATATTTCTTTGGCGAAAAATATTTTCAAAATGTTTTCTTGAACACAAGATTAAAACATTGAGCAGTTTATTTTAACTACTTTTGTCATCTCTCTTTCAGTTTGACCAGAAGGAGAAAAGCACATTTCTTGGTACAAAGAAGGACTATTGGGATTATTTCAGTGACTGTCTGGCTAAGATCAAAGGGGCCAATGATGGGATTCGTTTTGTCAAATCCATCACTGAAGTATGAAGTTTGTTGTTGTCATTTATAATGACACCTCTAATGTATCACTGATTATATACCTAATAATATCAGATCACCCCTCAAAGCATGACACATACATTTTCTCTTTTGTGAAATAACTAAAATATTTGTTTTTATTTTTGATTTTCATTTTCATGTTGCTGTTAAAGCCGAGCAGTGGTATGCTGACTTGTGATATAAAAGAAGTGTACTGTGTACTGTAATTGTAGCATGATTGGGTTATTTTTTTATGCACTTATGCCTATTTGTCAGGAAGAATGACGTGCAGTTGAGCAAAAATATTATTTGGATATCATTTTGGACAAGTGGATTCTTTTTTTTTTTCCATTTTTTAGAGTTGGAGTTGTGTAAGTTATCTTCGAATAAGCACTAAACACACAGTTTAAAACAATGTGTCCTTCTGTTTTGATAGCTGAAGACATCTCTGGGGAAAGGACGAGCTTTTATTCGCTACTCCCTCATACATCAGCGACTGGCTGACACACTGCAGCAGTGCCTGATGAACCAGAGAGTCACCAGGTAAAACCAATGGATATTACCAATGGATATTAAGGAACAAAACAATTTAACACTTATTTTCCCTTGACCTGCTGCTTTCACAGAAATAATGGTCAGTATTAGGAGAATATAAAGAGACATTTAAATGATTTAGTATTTAGTAATTGTTGTAATTGTTTTCACTGATTTACCAGAAGTCAAAATGGGTGTGTGTAGTGTTGTAGACATGCAGTGTGCCAAGAGGAAGCATAGTACCAGTGTCACAGTCTATTAACACAATTGTGAGAAATTTCTTTATTTCCTTGTTGAGATGTCACTTTCCTCCTATGACCTATGAGAACTAATGATACAATGTGAGGAAGAAATGTATTTAACCACAATCTTTGTTACAATTCTTCTGCTTTGCATTAATTTGACCTATTTTTCCTCTCTCTTCCCACAGTGACTGGTACTATGCAAGAAGCCCTTTCCTAAAGCCCCATCTAAGTGTCGACATCATCAATCACCTGTATGAACTCAATGAGGTCCTTTTTGACATGGCTTCGAGAGGACATGATCTTGATGCCGCCTGGCCTACATATGCAAGGTAAGGAACACAACAAACACACAAACGACACACAGAGCAAAACACATCAAATAAAAAGCATGAAAATAAATGATGAGCAAGCATTAAGAAATGGTTACAGTAAAGAAAAATCTATCGAAATACAACTTTTCCTTTACCTGGTGTGTGATATTTGCCAGCGTTTACAATAATAATACATTTTCGAATAAGCAGGAGAACACTGGGAAGTGCAAACTCACCTGGCCACATGTGGAAACCACCCAGTCGCAGTTCCAGCATTAACAGTCTGGCAAGCACTTACTCCCAGGTACTTGATAGACTGTGTTTTTTACACAACATTCTGTCATTTGGTCAGAACTTAAAGATTTATAACAAGACACTTCTACCCTTCTCTGTCTAGCAAGCACATGAGTTCCCCTCTAGCCCAGACTTTGGACACAGTTTGTTGAATGACCTGAATGAGTCCTTGCCTTCCTGCACTGAAGATGTCAGCACAGCTGAAGACCTTCGTCTAGAGCTGGACCAGTCAGAGCTGAAGCAACGAGAACTCCTAGATAATGTGCAGCAGCTGGGTGAGGAGGCCTCTGAGCTCAGGGGCATAGTGGTGGAGCTGCAGAGGCAGCTGGATGTGTCGCTTGCTGCCCAAGAAGCACAACAGGGCTTGCAGGTAGAATTCAAGGCACTGCAGATGAGAGAGGGAGCCCTGTACAAGGAAGTGGAAGCTCTTAGGTCCAAAGAGAAAGCCATGGAGGCTGAACACGCCCAGCTTCAGAAAAACTTGGCAGTTGCTGATACAAAGAACATGGAGCTCATGGCGAAGTTAGATGGGGTTTTGAATGAGAAGGGCCAGCAGGCTGCCAGCCATTTTGATTCAGCCCAAAAGATACACGAGTTGCTGGACAGGTTGAAAGAGGCAGAGAGAGGTAAGATGGAAGCTGTCACTGAGGCTGAGGAGAAGAAAAGGCAGACAGAAAGGCTACAGGAAGAGCTCAGATTCAAGGAGGCAGCTGCAAAAGATGGTGAAACTAAACTTGGAGCATTAGTTACATCTACATCTGCGGAGAATGCCATTCTGCTGGTGAAAGTGGAAGAACAGTGCAGTGCCCTTGACAAGCTGCAGGGGGCCTTGACATTGAGGGAGAAAGAGGCGAGCACTCTACAAAGACAGCTGCAAGATCTACAGAAATCTCTTAAAGAGAAGGAGAAAGAGGTGGAGATGGTGAAGAGAAAGGCAGATGAAGATAAAGATGCAATGCACAAGAATGTTCACTTGAAAGAAACGCTAGAAAGAGAAATCACTTCTCTTAAAGAGCATGTTCAAAAGAAAGAAGCAAAGCTAACCTCAACCTGTGAGACACTACGTAAGCTAGAAACCAAGAATCAAAGCTTGAACACAGAAAGGGAGAAACTGACGGCTACCCTCACCAAGCTGGAGGGTAACATGAAAGAACAGGCCATAAAGGTCGAAGACTACATGACACAGAATGTCAATTTAATGGAACTGAATGAGAAGCTGCGGACCACAGTGAAGAAAAATGAAGAGTTAAAGAAGGAGATGGCAGAAAACAGATCTGTGCTTGAAGCTGAATTAGCATCTGTAAGGGCTTCTGAGAAACAGCTTCGAGGCCAGCTGGATGACACCAAGCTGACTGTGGATGAAAAAGAGAAGCTGTTGCGTGAGGAGAACTGCAAGTTGGATGAGAGTCTGCAGCGAGCCACCATGGCTGCCAAGCTCGCAGAGACCACATTAAAGCAGCTTGAGCAGGAGAACCAGGGTCTGAGGGAGGAGCAGGATGCTGTGAAAACAGCTCTCAGTCGCATGCAAGCAGACCTAAAGAATGTTCACGGACAGATTGGAGAGTTGGAGAAAAATCTAGGAGCTTCACTCAAGAATGAAACTGCTCTTCAAGAACAGCTCAAAGCCAAAGAAGGCCTGCTAGTGAGTAAAGAGGAAGCCATTGTTGAGCTCCAGTCCATGTTAAAATCTCTGGAGGCCAGAGAGAAGGAGCTTCATATTGCCAAAGCTGATGCAGAAGCAACCTGTGCTAAACAGACAGAGTTGATTAAACAGGTGACCTCTGAGAAGCAAGTGATGGAGAAATCCCAGCTAGAAAGACATGCTGTCCAAGTAAAGGAGAACCAAGAAGTAACAGGCCAACTGACTGTGGTTGAGGGCCAATTGGAGTTGAATTTGAAAGAGGTATCCAGGCTCCAGGCAGAGATCTTGGACCTCAGAGTGCAGGTTCAGAGGTCTGAGGAGGAAAGACTTAAATTTGAAGCACAGCTCGAAGTGACAGCAGCCCAAAGAGATGAGCTCAAGACTTTGACTGAGCACCTTAAATTTCAGACAGAAGCACTAAATCAAAAGCATATAGCAGAGCTTATGGAGTGCAAAAATAAAGAAGAGGCTCTGATCAGAAAATGTGACAGAGAAGTAGCTGCTCATGCTGAGTTAGCGATCTCTGAAGCTGCTATCCGTGAAAAGCTTTCCAACCTGAAGGCACAAAATGACAGACTGGTCCTGGAGAATAGTGAGAAAGGCGAATGCCTGCACAGGGCAAACACAGAGATGGCAGAGCTGGGGATGACCATCTGTAAGTTAAGTGCAGAAAAAGAAGAGGCCCTAGAGCACTGGACAAACGATGCTGCCAGGATCACAGAGCTAATGAAACAAGTTGAGCTTCAAGAAGAGTGCATGACAGAACTGCGACTGGAGAATAACCGAATTAGAGGCGAGCTGACTCAGAAAGAGACTCTTCCTGGGACTATTGTGGAGCTCCAGGAACAGCTGGAAAGGGCCAGGAACCAATTGCAGGGTGTCAAGGAATCCAGCCGAGAGGAGATAAAGGCCATCAAGTTCCAGATGAGTTCAGACAGCATGAATCATCAGACCCAGATGAAGGTGAGCCAGTCAGAAGCTGATTATTTTTTTTGTTGTATAGGTTATTTGTTCCTTCTTTTGGGATTTGTGGCAACACAGTTTTTATGTTATTGTGTCTTAATGTTTCGATCAGCAGTATCTCAGGTCCGCTTTGGTCTGATAATGAAATACTATTTGATGAATTGGCATGAAATATTACATTTACCATTGTCCTTTTTCCACTTTCCTCTGCCATTGTTATATGCCAGAATGTGAATGAACAGCTGCACAAGGTGAAAACTCAATTGCAGGAGGAGCTGAAGAATCTATCCATCTTCCAGGCTAAAGTGTCAGAACTAGAGGTGTGAGTCTTTTCTAAAGCATCAAATATTACTAGTGTGACATATGCTTTGTCTGATCTCTGAGAAAAACTGAAAAACTGAGATGTTAACTGCACCCATAGGCTACAATAACCTACTCTTTTTTTATGAGACACTTTTAACAGTTGTGGAAAATTACAGAAAGAATAATTTATTGTAGTGGACTGCTCCTTGTTGAATGATAAACAACACAAATTTGCATTCAGATGTTGAGTTTTTCTCTTCAGTTTAAAGCCTGTAGCTGTATTTGGTATAATTCAGTATTTAATTGTTCTATATTTTATAGAGGAGATGAGTAGATCATTTTAAAATATATTTATGTATTTACCTGACTGTGTATAAGCCCTCTGGTGCAAGACAACAATGAAAAGTAGTTTTTTTCAGAAGTAGAAAATGAAAATACACAATACTTGTCAAATCATGCCAAACATGTTTGCACTGACAGATATTTGCATGTCTTGACAATTTTAAAAGGCTGAGAATGCGCAGTTATTACTGCTAACTGGTGAGAAAGATGCTCACATCACAAAGACTGAAGCAATTATTCGGGAGAGTGAACGTGAGATTCTGCGACTGAGAGATGCAGGCAGCAGGTTTGTTCATGACCATCACATTTCACCCTACTGCTGAATTTCATCTTATTGTTTAAAATAATGACCTTTTTTTTTGTTTTTACTCTCTTCAGAGCTGAAGAAGCGCACATGTCTGTGCAAAAGCTATGTGAGGAATTGAAGCAGAAACTAGATGCAACAAGTGCTGAGAACCAAAACCAGTATCTGACGATGACTGCAGAGATCGACGACCTCAACAGAACCAAGACCAATCTGGAAGAACGACTCATTGAGCTGATACGGTAAAACACATCTTTATTACAGTGCAACAGGCAGATACATTTAATTAGTTAATTTCCCCTGCCTGCACTTTGTTTTTTACATCGAGAAGCATGTACTCTTGATTTGGTTCTTCCACGTTTAATCAGGCCTGAAGAGTCTGGAGGATAGAGTTGTCTTTGAATGCAAGGAGAGTTTACTGCGAACAGGTCGGATAGAGAGACTTTTTATCTGTGGATTTGCTCTCTGGCTCACAAAGCTGCTGCACAGGGATACAACACAAATACAATGATTTAGTCAATTCCATTGGGAGGTGCCAACACTATTTCAGTGAAACAAAAACATCCCACGTGGAACAATGACAGTATTTCAAGTAAAGTTTATTAATAGTACAGCCTTCCAGTAAGGTTAGTAAGGTTACCGATGTGGAAAAAACGTCATGTCACTGAAAACCTCCATACATTTGTCTTTGTTGTTCTTTCCAACAGGGATAAAGATGCTCTGTGGCAGAAATCAGACGCTCTAGAGTTTGAGCAGAAACTGCGAGCAGAGGAGCGCTGGTGGTTGGTGGATAAAGAGGCCACTCACTGCCTCGACTGCCAGGGTCAGTTCACCTGGTGGCTGCGCAGACATCACTGCAGGTGAGGGTTTACGGTTGATATTGGGACCTATTTGTTTTGCATCATGTGTGCATGATGTTCTGTAGTCAATTGAACATTTGTACCAAATATGAAGAAATGGACTATAGAAAAGGACATGTTTGGCATGTTAAATGAGTTCACACAATGTGGATTAAGCCAATCAGCTCCACACTATTGTATAGCAGTGTTTAGATCTCATGTCACCTAATGTAATTGTGCTGCACACAGGAAGTGCTTGAATTATTTCACTCTGTCATTGGTCATTATTTCAATATCAGTATTTATGTTCAATGAAAAAATAAATAAACCCAGAAATACTGCAGTAGTTTATATTAACAACAACAACAACAAAAACAAAAAGCACCAGAAGTTAAGCACTGCAGCTTAAAGTAATTTCACACTCGTCTAATGTAGTCATTATTTTTTCTAGGCTTTGTGGTCGCATTTTCTGCTACTACTGCAGCAACAACTTTGTGATGACCAAACACAGTGGGAAGAAAGAGCGCTGCTGCAGAGAGTGTTACTCGCAACACAGTGCTGTAGTAGAGAGGTTCACACAGGCAGAGCTGAGTCCTTCAGACACCGATCCCCCACCTCCGCCACCACCACCTGAGGCTGGACCTCAGTCTCCTCCTGAACCAGCCCAGTACAAACCCACACCCACGGTAACAGGTAAGATGCAAAGTCACACTTGGTTTGAAGGTTAATTTGTGTTAGTTTCGGGGCCCTCGTCTGTTTTCTTCACTGTTTGTTTACTGACAAACTGAAATGAAAAGTTTGGCTTCTTCATTTGTAAGGAACAACAACAGAAAGTTGATCCCACAATGCATCATCTGAACGTGTGGTTGTTGCTTTTTGTTCAGTATTTTGAGTATGTAAACCTTTAACTATTTCCTCATAGTTTCTGATCCCAGCAACAGATCTGATGATGGAGTTTTTGACATCATCACAGAAGAGGAAGTGAATGGTGTTTATGACAGTGACACCAACTCCCAGGCCACAGGAGGCTCGATGGATGGAGAAAACGACCGACAGCCTCCTGGAACAACGGCGTTGTGAGTGGAACAAGAGAAGCAGAGCTGTGGGATGGCTTAACTATGTCTAAAATACACTGATCATTACTATATTGAATCCACTTTATAAAATATTATTTTGTTTTCTGGAAAAAGGCTGAATGTAAAATGATGTATCTCAGCAATTCTAATGAGAAAGAATTTAAAGAAGTTATCAGTATGAATATTAATGTAAAGCATAATGGATACATATCATGAATGAGAAATTAAGCGAATGTGCTAAAACAGTTGTCTGTGAGTTAAATTCATAATCCAAAATGTGTTCACAGATGTGCTCTGTTTATGTTGGCTAAATGAAAATAC
This sequence comes from Solea senegalensis, assembly GCF_019176455.1. Classification (NCBI taxonomy): domain Eukaryota; kingdom Metazoa; phylum Chordata; class Actinopteri; order Pleuronectiformes; family Soleidae; genus Solea; species Solea senegalensis. The sequence goes on along the minus strand of NC_058034.1, from coordinate 10,743,597 downwards.
TCTGCTGGTGATCTCAGAGAGAAGAGGAAAATGAAAAGCCATTAAAGTCATTAAAATAAGATTTGTTTTGCAGAGACGCAGAAGATGTGACGCCCGATGATCCTGAGGAATCCGTCCCCACTGTTCAGGACTCGGAGATTGTGCTTCTAAAATCAGGAGAAGTCACGTGAGTCCTTTGACTCCTTGCATTTAGACATTGATTGATCCCGATAACACATGATATAAACATGTGTGACCTTTATTGACATACATTTTAACACCAGGTGTAAGTGTATAATTTTAGGTCACTTGTGGTCTTGGTTTAATGCATCTTAACATTCCTCTGTTGTCCTTACAGGATGTCTGTTCCTCTCAGCATTGACGGTATTTGTCAGTTTGGAGACGGTTCCCGGGAACTCTTCATCAAGTCCAGCTGTTATAGTGTGATAACCATTGTTGTGGAGGACCATGGCCCCACCATCAGCTGGATGTTTAACTCAGAGCCCAAAAGCATCTCTTTCAGTGTGGTTTACCAGGAATCCACTGAGAGTCAGGCGGAACAGTCCAAGGTAAATGTCCTCACTGTGAATATCTTTGTGTTCGTTGTGGATCCAGTAACCACTGGAAGCCCTTTTTAACTTGATGTGTCCCCTGAAAATACACAGAGGCACACTTAGTATGAGAATAAGATGAAGGAAAGGCTTTTGTATTTCAAAATACAACTTTATTACCAGACACATTAAACTTGATATTGGTGACTTGTGACTGGCTGTGTTTCTCAGCACATCCTGCTGTGAAGGCTTTTGTCCTACATTCCATTCCCACTCTTGCCATTATTTCTCTCATTTGATAGCATATAATGCAAATTTTGTTGGGATTTAAATTATATTACAACTATTATGATAATCTTATAGTTTTTTTTTAAACATTAAAGGTTGTTATAAAAGCCACGCCAGGGTATTATAGAGTGTATAATAGATTGATTGGCTTGTTACACTGAGTTTCACTTCTGTCCGAAAATCTTTGTTTTGCTCTCAGGTCCTGATTCCTCTGACTCGTTGCAATTCTCATAAAGAGACAATTCGGGGGCAGCTCAAAGTCCGTAACCCGGGCCTCTACATGCTCATCTTTGACAACTCATTCTCACGGTATGGATCCCCTGACATTAGCATCCCTCTCCAGATAAATATATATATAGACGATGGATGGATGGATGTTGTACCTACATACATAACATACATATAAAATATAAACTAGAAACTATAGAAAGATGCAAGGGATGAAATGCAAATATACATGTAAACGGAAGAATAAAATATATAATAATATATTAAAACTATTTAAAGGTTGTACAAACAGCTGTACAACAAATATACAGTACACAGAGAATGAGGAATTGCATTCAAAGACCACTTGTGTTAGTTTAAGTCATTCAAAGTTTGCTAAATATAGTCCTCATCATTGCCAAAGATCACAAAATTCAACAGACAAAAAAATCACATGAGAGTTTTGCACAGTTCGAAACATATTCACTGTTGGTGAATTTGTTTACTGCATTCTAATATTTTATTTCTTATTCTCTGTAAAGCTGTGGTGTGATAATGTCCTTACACTTGTTGGTGGATTTGTTTACAACATTCTAATATTTTTCATTCTAATATGTTATCCCTTCTTGTATAAATGTTTATATATATCAGTGAGTGAGAGCAACCAGCAGGGTAGAAAATAATTTGAAAGGCTGTCATTGATGTGTCAACATGACATTTAAATGTTGTATGCATTCAATTGTGCATATGGTAAGAGAATGTTTCGTGCTAACTCCTAATGATTCATGACAGTATCTTATTGAGTGATCATATGAAAACATTCAAGTGATTTGCATGATTTTTGTGTTAATATTGTGTGAATGAGTATTTGCCTTTTGCCTCCAAATCTGCTTTCCTTTGTGTGTCATTGTCCTGTTATTGTGATTGCCTCCTTTAATCAAAAAAACCTTCTCCAAAACCAACAGGTTTATCTCCAAGAAAGTCTTCTACCATCTGACCATGGAGAAACCCATCATCTATGATGGCAGTGACTGTCCCTGAAAGTGTCTTACACATGTAGCCACAGAGGCTTCATGATGACACTATGGCTTCGGGGAAACTGAAGAAATGGCAATTCATTTACTTTTTTTTTTCTTTTTTTTTTTTACCCTAAACCTGCTTTTAACCAAGTATTATTGGTTTTTGCATTTTCCAACTCTGTGGCGTTCACGTTTTTAGATGTGCTAATGTTTTCACTGTAGTCTCAGTGAAATGTAATCAACAAAATTAGAGCTTTTTAGAAAAAGAAACAGAAATACATGTATTTATTCCAGTTTTATTCGATTTTCCTTTAAAATATACACCAAGTAAAACACAGTATAAACCTTCAGTTCAGCCGGCACATTAAATCTCCTTTAAAGAAACTGTAATTGTATTTAATTCTATAATTTTTCTCAGCCTGTATTCCTAAATATGCTGTTACATAAAAACATTGTTTTCTACAAAACGTAGTCTATAAAGACCCAGAGAAGATTTGAACTTTTTCTTCAAATGGTCAGTTTGTTCCAGTGCACATTCTTTTTAGATCAAACGACCAAAAGAAGGAGAAGAAGAAGCTGTTTTCTCTTGGGTGGTTTCTTAATTAATTAAAAGTCTGAATAATTTGCACTCTTCAAGCACAGAGATAGAATGAAAGCAGTGACTACAAAACATGTGCATTTGCCAAAAATCTCAGGATTGGGACAGAAGAAAATGTCCTCTAGCAGTATAATGTCCTAATTCTATTTTATTTAGAACTAAACAGAAAAATAGAGGAACTGCCACTTTATTATCAGGAGACCTGCACTACAGCTGTATGATGTATTTGCAATAACATTCACTTTGACTCTATCACTCACTGTCAGCAAGTGAGCTTTCTTACTTTGAAAGTGCCTTTTTACAGAGAACTAGTTTTCTTCTGTAGCTGAAGGACTCTTTATTCTTGCAGAACACATAAAATAATGAAATATGCACATGCACAATATGATGTCTTTCAGTTTCCGTTTGGTTTTCATTGTAGTGCCTTGAACCTTTCTGTCATATGTTGAAGTAACCCCTCTGGCTTTTCTTGTACTCTCACATGAAATGGTTTTGAACGTTGTGTGCAGTTTGTTATTGTTTGATTATTTTTTTTTTTTTTGTATCGCAGTTCAACAAGAGGAAAACAAGTTCGATCACTTTTGACACATCACTTATTGAAGCACTCAATGCTGCTTTTGTTGAGATCTGTTTGTGCTTCACTGTCGGGTCTCCTTTATGTTTTTTCCGGGGTGCAATTTGTGTGTAAAGCCTCATTTTTCTACACAGAGCAGCCATTTTGAGAGAAGTATTTTATACTTTGTACAAACAATATGAAATCTGTTAAGTTTACATGATCACAGAGTCTTTTCTACCTTTGCTCTTTTTTGACTGATGTCTTTGAGGAGAATAGAAAGTGCACTATCACTGCATGATGCATGCCACTGCACAGTAAACATGAATAAACATGAGAGCAATGATGCCGCTCATATTTACTCACTTGTGTGTCCACAGTTTGATAACTGCTCGCAGCCGACACCTCAGGATCATCTAAAACATGTAGTTTGATCGTGCGAGGCTTTTTTGTGACAGGTCACAATTTTAAGAAGAATCACAGGTGTACATTTTCAAATTAATTATGGCTGAGAACCGTTTAGCTTTGTTGGTTTCAACTTTCACATTGTCCTGACTTACATGAACTCAGAGGCAAATAGGCAGTCGCTTAAAAATCCGCTCAACAAGTGAACTTACTGTATAATATAATAACAGTTAAGATAGAAAAAAGGAAAAGCCAGTGTACAGAAGTTCAGACATGTCTAATTGAATTAATGTTTTGTTTATTTGACCATTTTCTATATTTATTACTGTTTACTATTATTTACTACTATGCAGATTTGGATTATAGTGCATTGATGACTTCTCATTTTTTCAGATCGACTTTCCTGTCGATAAAGTCGAGTTGAAAAGTCGTTTGATGACGTCATCACATTGACACAGCGGAGGAACACAGCTGTACAACAATGAGCAACGTTTTGTTTAAGTTCTCTGTAACATTAACAGTCAATAGGTATAGTATAGTAAGTGCACTTTCAAAAAAAAAAAAAAAAGTCAATATGCCTTCTCTAAGACAGTTAACCAAAACAAAACACAGGCTCTTACCTTGAATTTTCAGGTCATTTTAAGTGCACAACAGAAAGTAATTAAGATCTCTCCCCCTGGCTCTAGTCTGGGTTACGTCTGCACCGGAAGCGTCCCCGTCGTACTCGCTCTCGGGGCCGATGAACTCGACGGCATCGCCTCCACCCTGGGTTGACACCCCCACCGGACTCGCCCGCTGCCACACTCGAAACCTCTAACCCTAGCGCGGTTCGATGACCACGGCCCGGCCGCCCTCCACACACCGACCAGGTACCAACTCTCAATTAAATGTGTTAGTCTTATTGTTGTTTTTCATGGAGAACTACAACATAGTTTGTCTGATGAGTGACTTAAAGCCTTGTTTTTAGAAGACACTGTGGTGTGTATGTATGTGTGTATTAGGTGACGGGACGGTAGAGACCAGGGTGGGGTGTGGGTGGGCAATCCCAATCTTGCCTAGGACAGCAAAATACATAGGGCCAGCCCTGCATGAACTGAACCGTGAATGTTATCAGCAGCTTCTGTGTTTATCAAAATATCATGCCAATAACAGTATTAAAGCTGCAAGGATGAATTTTAAACTTTAGACTCACGTATCCACCTATTTTTTATTTTGTTTTCATGATACTTTGTTTATCATGTATTAAACCAGGTACAAAATAAAAGTCATATGTGTCTCTGCAGCTGTGTATGACCCCGTCGGAGCATATCTTCGCATGGATGTGGATATATGTGTGTCAAAATAATTCATTCACAACAGTTTGTTTTGGTGGAGAGCTTTTATTCTGAAAGCAAATGTAGGATTTCCTCCATTATAACTGGTTTACTTGATGAGATGTTTTATTCCCACCTAGAGTGTGTGTGGGAGAGAGAGATGGAGGGAGAGAGAGAGAGAGAGGGAGAGAGAGAGCGAGCTGAGCATCCGCTATCATGCAGTGTCATTGACGAAAGCACCACATTGAATGAAGAGAACGGCACAGTCAACATGTCCTGTCTCCACATCAGAGGGGTTTTTCTCACTCTCTGTTTGGCTCCAACTGTGAGTGATTTCATTTTATTTTATCTCTCTCTCTCTCTCTCTCCCTGTGTGTGTGTGTGTGTGTGTGTGTGTGTGTGTGTGTGTGTCTGCTCTTTTTTGAAAACTAAGTTTCATTGCCAGTTTTCTTTGTGGTGGAAAAAAAAAAGCAAAAACATGTGACAGTTCTATCTCGGATAAATAACCTGAGTAATGGGGAGAAGAAGAAAAAAGAATCAATCAAAATGCACAAAGCAGATTTATCTGCTCCTCTTAATTCTTAATCATTCTTATTTCTAGCCCATGATAATCAGCTGTGTGTGTGTGTGTGTGTGTGTGTGTGTGCAGGCACATGCACACATGCAGCCCCGTCAATTGACAGTGATGAGTCTAAGTATGACTATGTTCATTGTGTTGTCGTAAAAAGGAGAGGATGCAGGAGAGAATCAGCAGGCTGCTCACTCACACACTGTGCATGACTGTGAATAAAAGAGTGCACACGTTACTGTAAATGCTTGGCACTGCTGCCACTTCATGGAAAACCAGGTGAATGCACAGCGCAGTCAGTGAGTGAGAGGTAGATTTTTATTTTTAATTGTTTTTTTGTTTTGTTTTGCCATTTTTAATAAGCACATTTTGTTCTCAGATACTTCATGAATGCTGCTAATGCTATTATTTTAATTCAAAAGTTTATTTCACAATTTATCTTTGATTACCACTGAATATTTAGTTGCATGCGTTATTTCTATTTCAAATACGTGAGTGTGCAGCACATGCATATAAGAATGTAGTTTGGACAGACAGTGTTGTTCAATAAAGAAAAAAAAAAAATTTTATTGAAAGATTAATAATAATCTTTCAAAATAATAATCATTTTAAATGTTTAAATAATATTTAGGATTAAATGTGTATTTTGTGGCATAAAATTACGTTAATTTGGGTGAGTACCTGTGTCTGTGCTTGTGTGACCAAACTATAGTCTGTTCACAGAATAAGTGCAAATTGGACAAACTGTATATGTTTATGTGGCTAAAGGGTAAGAAGATCAAACCCCAGCTTCCAGTCGGGTTGTTGTTGTTTTGTCCTCTCTTTTTATGATGATGATCCTGAGAACAGTTGGGCTATGATACAACACTTTTCACATTTTTTTCCTCGTGATTTCATCACATTAGTGGTTTTAATCAACGCACACACAGAGCGATATTCCAGGGGTTAGGGGTTAACCAGTTTCTTAGAAGGTCAGTGTTTATACCAGAAACACACATGCATGTGCACACACACACTCTTGAAATCACCCAAATGAAAACTTGATTAATGCAATGACTAGTGCTTACATTCTACTTTGTACAATTTGTTTTGGCCAATCGACTGTGACACGGCAACACAGAGCGTGGAAGGCTTTTTAAATATTCATCCTCAACATATCTTCATTCATTATTACATGGCCACCTAATTCATTTCCAGAACAGAATAGAAATATGAGAATCAGACAAACCGGTGGTGGTACAATGATGCCCGTGGCAGAGCGGGAGAAAGAGAGAATGTGAACAGGGCACACTCTCATCACTGTGTTCCACTCCATTCTCTCCATGATATTCTCTTTCACTGCTCAGGACCACAGATAATTATCATGTACTGGTGTCCACAACACACACACACACACACACACACACACAAGTGTGTGCAACATAATCAATGTACAAGACCAATGTGCACTTGTGATCAGCAGAACATGAAAGAAAGTAAGAAAGAAAAGATGAGAGGAAAATCAGTGTTGCCTTTTGTTCTTCGATTTCTTTCCCAGGAGATAATTATATATTGTGACTATAGACTCATTTTTCCCCTTTTTATATGAAACCTAGTTTTAGTGAAAAATAGGAAAGGTGGAAACATCATGTAGTTTGACATGTAATCCCAAGATAAAATGTGGCTGTGCTGTGTCTGAAACCATCGAAGCTGGTTGTTCTCTTTAGTCTCTGTTCTATAAGCTAGTCATTTCCAGAGACTGGGCTGTGGGGTAAATAAATGTATCATATCCTAAATAAATGAATAAATTCCACCAAAAAAATTAGCCGAATTGTATCCAATCTCTTACCTCACATTTATATCTGCATCTCTTAGCCACAGTCACAGTCTCTGCCCTTTGAGGCTTTGCTATTAAAAGAGGTCCAGCTAAAGAAAAATCACCTGAATGCATTTAAATTGTCTCATTTATAAACTAATTTAACGTGTGTGTGTTTTTAGTAGCGTGCATAAAATGATGCTGTGATTGATTTATTATGTGCTGTATCTCTTGGAAATGGCTGGTTTACCTCTTCAAACTAATACTATAGCTGTTGCACAAAAAACATACTAGTATGCACACATTTGCTCATGTGAATTGTGTTTAAAAATGAGGTCCCATATAAAGTAGTTTTACAGGTGAGCAGAGCTCCATGCGTGTGGTTACAACGCCTCGTGGCTCTAAAATTAACAAGTGTTATTTCCCTAAAAGTAAAAAAAACAAAAACAAAACCCAGAACAGCGAACTTTGGAATCTAAATATGTTTGTGCTCTCTTTTCGATTGACTGAACACGTTTAGAATTTCTGCTTCCGCTGTGTGGGAAGTGCACCTGATTTGCAACATCTGCAAAGTGAGCCAAATCTGATGTCCCCTTTTTGGGTAGTTAGTGGATAATGGGCTTCACCTCTCGTAGAACATTTTTCACAACAGACTGTGTGTCGCTCTGGCCGTGTGAAGAGGTCTTTGCATTCGGTTTTAAACCTCATGAGAGAGCCTCCTCATGTCTGTTTTTAAATGCAGCACTTCACCCGAGTGTGTCACGCAACCCTCAGGCCCTGGAATCAAGACTTGACTCACACTCTCTGCCATTTACAACGGTTCCCACTGTACATGGTTCCCACCTGACATAACAACAGAAAAGTGGGGTTAATGTTGAGTTTCCACTGTACAGTTGCGTTGATGCTTATGTCTAGTGGACTTTTTTGTACCTCAAACACTCACATCTTCATGTTTTCCTGTAAATTCAAACGACATACACACACAGTTTAGCAGGAAATTCTATCTATTTACATGTGTTTATGTCCCACTTTGATGCACACTTACTGCAGTCTCTGATTTTTTGTATTCGCTTTCCCTGCCGGAGTCGAAGTTGACTTATTTTTTTTTTTCACATGTACCTTGTCTGCCTTTGAACAGGACTAACAGTAATTGCTGAGTAAATTGCACAATATGAGCTTTCATTAGATTATTAGCATTGCATTAGGAACAAAGAGGAGTGCTGACGATCTCCTGAGGTTACTTCCAGCGCCGCCATCGTTTGCTGACGGAGGCAGAGATGGTGCATATTTATATGAGGGGGAAAACATTTCATGGCAGGATAATGGTGTTAAGTTTCGTGTTTTCTGTGTTTTGTTTATTATGCCGGTGTTTGTTTGTTTTTTTAGATAATAATTCTATACAAAAACAAGCTTTGGCTATTTTTCCAACAACTTTCCAACAGAGAAAGAGAGAGATGGTAAACAGATCAGAAACAAAATGAGGATAAAGGAAAAAGGGCTTTTTGGAGATGAAATGACACTCAATAAACAGAGAAGCATTTCAAACACCAGAGTTAAAACCTTCAAAGCTAACATTTGTTACATGTCAAAAGTGTGATCGTGCAAGACATAAACATCACATATATGCATATATATATATATATATAGTGTTTTTGTCATGTTGCTATTGCAGAACAGTATATGATGTCAATATTGTATTTTTATAGTATTAGTAAGAGTATGTGTTCTCTGAAGGACTCGGTGTGTTTGAGGTGTAAATCTCAAAGGCTGACCATTTCCTCCTTATCTTCATGTACCGCAGACACTTCACTTCACAGTGTGTGTTCCCTCAAAGATATTAATTAGCTTGAATCCAATTCTTTATCCAACAAAAAAAATAAATAAAAGAAATCCCCTTCTGTGTGTCTGAGTGGCGGACACTTTTGCTGCCACTGCTGTTTGACATTGTGCCTCTGATTCCAGTTTTAGGATGAAACTAAAGCCTGAAGCCTTTAGTTTCATCTTGTCACATTCAACTTGTCTTTCCTCAAATTGTCACTAAGGAGATGAAACCGAGTTGATTCAAGGATTAAAATCGGTGCATTGTTGGGGTGGAGTGGCTCAGTGGTTAAGACCGGTACCCTATGTGCAAAGCACATCATGGTCGCAAGTTTGATTCCACCCCTCGCTGATTGTACTCAATTCCATTGTAAGTCGCTTTGGATAAAAGAGTCTGCTAAATGACATGTAATGTAATTGTCCTTGCCATTTTACAGCCGACTTAATTAAGACACACAACTGGGATTAGAGCTTCAAAACACACACACAGCAAGAAAGAGAGAGGGACACACAAGATAATTATTACATTTTTTAACAGTGCATTATTCACCAAAATAAAGATATTACCATTATTTTCCAGCCAATAATACATAATTGTTAGAGTTGAACCAACATAATCACAGATAAACGAAAAGTAGTAAACACACTGTTGCTTTGATTCGAAATTTCAAATTTCACTTAACCGACACCATACAAGAATGTTAGAAAAACTGCTAATGCCACTTAAATTAAACCCAGAGTGGCTCAGAATATACAGAGATATAACCACCCTTTGTAAGAAATAAATAGTACTAATTTAAGTTGAACAACTCACTGTTCCACCTGGCGTTTGGCTCATTTGCAGCATGAAATGCAGGGGATGTAGAATGTAACATGAAAAGTGAGGGCTGTATGAGAGTCTAACACCGTGGTTGATACAGTGTGAACTGGCATGTGTTTCCACCTCGACCTTTTACATAAGTGTTTGTGTAATCTGGAAGCCTCATTTTTCTCTACATAATTATATTACATATCCACACTGTGCTTTGAAGTCATTGTAGCTCAGGAATGCCTCCTCCACTCTTTGATCAAAACACAAGCCTCTCTCTCTCTCTCCCTTTCCCTCTCTCTCTCTCTCTCTCTCTCTATATATATATATATATAACAAATATAAATCAAATGATTCTGTGTGGCTTGTTTAGTTTAATGCCATCAAACAAACAGGGGCATTTTTGCCAAAAAGGCTTGTGGTTCAGTGGGAAAACATCATGAAGCCCATCCTTTATAAACTGTTATCCAGAGACTGAGTGGTGAGTGTGTCATCAATTTATACTTCTGCGTAAATCTTGAAAGCTTTTTTTGCCCCCCCCCTTTCTATTTTCCCTTACTTCCTTCTTTCCTTCCTTTAGGCTTTATCAAGCCTTCACCCTGAATGTGAGTACATATTTCAGCTGGAGAAAGAGGAGCTTCACTGCCTTCAGTATATTGCAGCGCAGGATAACAGAAGCCAGGAAGGTGTGTGTGTGTTTTTTCTTTTCTTTTTTTTTACAACCCATTGAAGTACAGGCGTACTCAAAGCTACACTGGGTATTTCCAGTTGTCAAAGCAGATTCTTGATGTATGAAATCTATCTCCTCGGAGATGTACATCCCCGTCTTAATCCACTTATAGATCCAATGGCTAAGCCTTTGAAAAATGCTATTTTAAGTACTGTTATATACACTGGATTTTACTTATCTTCACAAGAGCATATTCAAACTTTAGGACGGTGTGTAAAAATAGTCTGATTATCTCCTTTGTTTTCCTCCCTCTGAAAAGGTTGTCGGCCATTCTGGGATGCTGTCGTCTGCTGGCCTCATGCAGTTATTGGAGATACAGTCCACCGAGGGTGTCCTGCAGTCTTCTCCCTCTTTAGGAACAACACAGGTGACTAAAGAATTACATGATGGGTGTGAAAGACGATTATATTGAAATGTATAAGATGAACAAATCATCCAAATGACTGAAAATGTGCTTGTTGATGTACACAGCGTCATCAAATACATGCAACAGAAACTGACACATGAGATTTGCTATATGGAAACAAAAGGCAAGAGGCAGGTTAAGACCGGTACCCCGTGTGCTAAAGACATCATGGTCGGAAGTTCGACTCCACCCCTGGCTGATTGTACTCAATTCCATTGTAAGTCGCTTTGGATAAAAGCGTCTGCTAAATGACATGTAATGGAAATGGATATATCAAATATCAAATTAAATCTGACACCAGGGCACCAGTTGGAGCCCCTCCCACTTCCAATTTTTCACGCCCATTCACTCAACCACTTTCAGTCGCACATTTTCACCATGGATTGATGCGGTCACGACAAAGTTTTGAGGTTTGGGGCATGTTCATGCCCCCAAAAAATGTGATTTAATTTGACGAGAAATAATAATAAAAGAACAATAATAAAAAGAACAATTTCAATAGAGTCTGAGCGAACAAGGTACGGAGGACCCTAATAAATAAAATTCATCCAAAACCTCTTGAAGAAATGTTAGGTGGGTAAACCAAGACAGGAGGATTATTCCTGTGGGGACCATAAATGTCCATAAACTACATTTCATGGCAGCCCATGAAACAAATCTCAAATACAAACCTCATGCTGCTGCTAAAGGAGCATCTGGGAACCATGAATGTCTGTTCGTTTCAGTACGTCTAAGATTACCACTGTCCTGTTGGATACACAACAACAACAACAAGTGTTCCCTAGAGACATGGGCTGTATTGTATATGTAATAGGTTTTATTCTCTCTGGCGAGAAACAAACATAATCATCTTTATGACCACGTTGAATTCTTGCTCTCTTCACCTCTCACCTCAGGTTCAGTGAGCCGTAACTGCACCAGTGGAGGTTGGTCCATGCCCTTCCCACCGTACCACATCGCCTGCAGTGTGGATGATGACATTCCTGAGGTGAGAGCTGCTGCAGAGGTCAGAGACTCTACACTGGGAGTGCACATGTCAGGGTGTGGCAACCGGCAACAAGAGAAAATGCAGTGGGAATGGTTGAGACTGTCGTTCAATAAAACGTAACCATGGGTCGTATGCAGGAATGAGGACCCTGGTGGTAGTATAATTTACAGCAATCTGGTACTTTGGATGTGCTGTCATCAGGTAGCTTGGATGAGGTTTCCACCGGCAGCTGAACGATGAGAAAACTGAATTATATAAATGTACCGTGATTTAAAAGATGGTTGTGTCAGGCTGCAGTGAAGAGAAAATGCTGCCTACGTACTTGCATTTGTTTCTTCCTGGATTGTTGGGTTCTAAATATAGGCTTTGCCCGTTCACTGCCTCGAGAGACAAGAAAAGAACACATAAGTGCGCATCCGCTGAAAATTCCTTTTCAAGGTAGAAGTAGTTAAATTGAATGTCACCCATGAGGTAATAGGTGAAATTATCCAGTTTCACAAATGGAGACAAGGAGCTTCATTTTCTTCTTCTTCCTTTTTTGGATGATAATAATGGAGAAAACCACTTTTAGTGCTATTCAGGGAATCTTTTGTGATGAGGTTGAAAAAAGTTTGGAAGTCCTCCACAAGCAGAGGTGGAAAGACACTAATTACAAGCTCTGAATTTGGATGTGGAAGCTTGAGCTGATTTTGACAAAAAACATCCTGTGTGAAACTATTCAGCAATTTGTTCTAATTCTTTGGACGTTAAATACATTTTCAAGCCAAGACGGCATTTTGAATACATCTTTATACTAAAATCACGTGTTTCCTCTTGCTTTCAGACAGAAGAATCGTACTTTGCCACTGTGAAGCTGATTTACACTATCGGCTACAGCATTTCATTAGTGGTGCTGGCTGTTGCTGTGTTAATCCTGCTGCTCTTGAGGTAACCAGATTACTGATACATTCAGATTGTTCAGAGCCACACTTGGAATTATACCTCATTTGAATTTGCTCTTTTTCCCCTCACAGGAGGCTGCGTTGTGCCCGGAACTTCATTCACATCCAGCTTTTCATTACATTTATCTTGAAATCTGTGTCGGTGTTCATAAAAGATGCTTCTCTGTTCTCAAGTGATGACACCAACCACTGCACCCTCTCCACTGTAAGATGATGCTGATAACGAGTGGTTTCCCTGATCCCGTGTTCACACGTCACCCTCATCACACTCTCCTGTCTTGTACTAATCCCTCCTTGCAATTCATTCTCTGTCCTCTTTCTTCCTGTTTCTGTTTTCCCGTCTAGTTCACCTGTAAGGCCTCTGTGGTCTTCTGTCACTACTGTGTAATGGCAAATTTTTTCTGGCTCCTGGTGGAGGCACTTTATCTGAATTCCCTACTGCTTTCCTCCTTCTATCACAGCCGTCGGTGTCTGTGGTGCTTCAGTTTGCTGGGATGGGGTGAGAAACCTTGACATGCAGCTTCCCCTGAAATGTGTTTTGAGTGTGTTGAGCTTCAGACTAAACCTTGAGGGTTTGTTTCCACTGTTAGACATGCTAGAAACGTCTTGTCCTTGCCCTAGTTATCAGTTTGTAGTAGTAGTAGTAACAGAAGGATACTTAGAAAGACTTGGTCATACTGTGCAACTGGTTTAGGCAGGAATACCAAAAAACAGTTAAATAAATCTAAAATGAAGTAAATAATCACTAATTAAAATGCCAAACAAGTTTTAATGTTGAATGTAATACATTTAATAATGTGGAAATTACAACTTATTACTATCATAGATTATATATATGTATATATATAATCCTGTATACATATACATATACATATACATATACACACACACACGTATACATATATATGTATATATGTATACATATATAGATATATAAAACTGTATCTCTCTAATAGAGTCATATGGCCTCGCTGTCAGCTGCCTCAGCCACACACACTGTGTTTAAAGGACGAGAAGGTTGTGGGCCATGTCATTATAACATGATGTCACTCTTGCCGCATGTGGCCCACAGGTTTGACATCTCTGCTCCAGAGCATTTTTTCACGCCTGCCTAAAACCTGTACTACTCAGTACTGTATATATATATATTTTCCACTTGGTATTGCGCTGCTAACGTGAGTCCCGAGCTTTATCGCTCAGTTTTTGAACATGCTAAAATCTACATGAACAACAGTTTTCTGTGGGAAATGCCTGAAATGCATGGGAGTGCTGTCAAGTCTGTTTTTTTTTTTCTTTGAAGTGTGGCTCTGGATCGCTATTCTGTTTATCCACCTGGTACATTATGTACGGGATGAGTTGTTTGTATTTTTGATCTTGGTGTATTAGATGCATTTGCATCCAGAATCACTTTATTTTGATGCTCCAAAAGACTGGTTTTCCCCGTGGAGTGCACAAATGTGTGCATTGTGTCATTTGTAGTCTCCGCTCCAGGAGACATTTGTACTTTTTATAGAACATAATGGATTATTTTGGAAGCTCTCTGGCTTGTTTTGTACAGATTGAGCAACTTTTTATAATTTGCAAGTGTTATTATTACTTCAACAACACCTTCATACTGTACAGATTTTATTTCTACAAAAAAACACTCTTTGAAATTTTGAAGTCAAATAGCTAAATATCTCACTGTACCTCGCGTGTAAAATAACCTGAGATCAACACAAAACTATCAGATGACTCGAGACATACAGAGATGTTTCAGTGCTTCTTGATGAAGACTTAAACTTAAGTGTGAAGAAACAAAACCACAGTGTCATCATCTACAATAACAGACAAACTGAATTTAGACTTACATTCCCGTGTTAGTCAATAATATGTTTTACTTTTTTATGTTGTTGGACAGTGTTATCTCAAAAATATATACAGTAGCAGACACTCACAGCCATTTTATTTGCTAAATAGTTAAATGTACGAGTATAAGTTAAGATATAACTGCCACATATTGTATGTGTAAAATTTCACATTCTGGTGACTGTGTAATTCTAATTCAGCAACTCAAGTGTCGGGTTTTCTGTCTCACTGCAGGTGTACCCGTGCTCTTCATCATCCTGTGGATTGGAACAAGGCTGTACTTTGAGGACACAGAGTTTGTATAAACTTACATTATTAATTACAACACTTCCAGGACACTGTAGCAGATTTATCAGTGTCCACAATGAAAAGTAACTAGAACCTGTGACTACAAACTGCTTTTTTAAAAATGATTATTATTTTCTTTTTATCACATACACCATCTGCACTCTAATTTTCCCTCATTCTGTCCTCACCACAGTGATTGCTTGTTATGAGATCGCCCCTTTTATTCTTTAGACAGCTGAATTCATTGTTCATCACCCTGGAAATGATCCTGCGCAGGCCGATTAAAGTGCATATTGCATGTCTTTCCACACAGATGTTGGGACATCAATGAGGACTCACCCTACTGGTGGATCATAAAGGGACCGATTGTTGTGTCTATAGCGGTAAATAACCTCCATTGTGCCGAAATAAACAACGTGATCAAAATGATGCATACACCTAGCAGATTATAAATTCTTATGCAAATTACAGATTTTTTCGGGAGATGATTTCTGAGAAAGGATGTGCAAAAATGCCTTTTGTGTACTTCACAATTGCGATACACAATTCTTTCGCAGCAGTCATGTCCAATTACACACTTGAGTACCCGTATTATTGCCATGACATTCAATTATCACATTGTCGTGCGTAACATTTGTCATAAAGCCTGTCGAGGCTTTTTTTTTGAAGCTGAACATTGTTCTTTTCATTTTGCGTTTTTCCTTTTTCTATTAACAGGTCAATTTTATGCTCTTCATGAACATAATCAGAATCCTGATACAGAAGCTCAATCCTCGACTCATCCAGTTCAATAACTCTTCTCAGTACAGGTAATTCTTCAGCTGCAGACACAGCTGTGGACACAGTACAAGTGGACGCTGTGCTGTTTATTTTATTCATGAGCGCATTTTGACCAGAAATGTGTGTGTGGTGAATGTATAATTCATTCAGTCACCACCAAACTGGAGACAAGTCCGACTGGCCTCGTCACTTCCCATGAGACTTATCTGAATTTGCGATAGAAATAGGCTCACTAATTGGCCGACGTTAATGAGGCACGCCATGCATAGCCTCATCTTATAAAGTAGATATACCCAACTTAAGTTAATTGATCCTTGACTTAATTGCACCAGCTTGATTAATATGTTTCCCTGCACATACATATTTTATCCTCCCTTGGAATCATGCACCTGCTGCTGCATTTCCCCCTCATGAACAAAAGCTGTGTTCACACTCACGCACGCACACGAGTGTCCTCTTGATTGACACCTGATGATTAGTGTGTCTGTATGCATGGTGCGATCCAGAGCAGCATTCCAACGAGATGTACAATGAATGGCCCCCTCAGGTGGCTTCATCTCCTGAATCTTGTTTCTTTCTTTGCTTGTGTGACACAGACGCCTGACCAAGTCCACCCTCCTCCTCATCCCTTTGTTTGGTACTCACTACATGTTCTTCAATTTTCTGCCCGACTACGCCAGTGTTAACCTGCGGCTCTGTGTTGAGCTCTGCCTGGGATCCTTCCAGGTACATAAGAGGACTAACACTCAATATTGTGACAGCAATATCTTGTAATACCCAGAAAACACACTTTGTGCTACACACCAGAATTGAATGTGCTAAAATTAGTCCTTTTAGACTGTCTGAAAAATCCATGCATTCAATTTACACCACATCCTGAATAGATCCATTACACCACTGATATAAATTTGAAAGGTAGCATATGTTGTTTTTTCTCTTAAATGCATTCAGAGGTTGATCATTGGTGTTTTGTGACTTGCTGGCGTTTTGGGGATCCGCAGCGTTTATGAATATGCAGCTCGTTTCTCCTCCTGCATGTGTTTTGGGTTGTTGCAGTGCGTTTACCCGTCGGCCACCGTAGTAAATAAGCTATTAGGTGACATTTAGCTGTGACACAGCAGCAATTAAAATGCAAACTTAAAATTCTCTGAAGGCAGTGGCTGATCTGAAAGCTAACCTCAGCATGCATATAATATATTACTTATAATGTATGTATGAATAGAGGTAGTATTTTTGAAACACTGTGCTTCCCAACCTCAGTTTCAGAGTTGAGAAATAACTTCATTATTTTTTTTTGTTACGTGCCCACCAGTGACAAAATGACTACCCCTATTCTAGTAATACAAAGCTAAATGCAAATTGGTGAAATATTCCACATGATTGCAATATACCATCAAAAAGCTGTTTTACTACCTGCACCAACCTACAGAGGGACAGAACTTCTATCACCCCTTGTGGACAATAGAGTATTTACCAAAACAGTGTTGTCTCTATCAGCTACTTTTCCCTTCCACTACCCTACACACACTCACACATACAAATGTTTGCAGTGTGTAAATGTCGCCAAAGACATAGAGAGAGAGATGTGGAGATTATAGGCTTAATCACATTTGTTTAGATTTAATAGTTACACTCCACAGCTCTAGGTTATTTGTTGAGCTGCACATTTTATGGTTTGTAGCAGTGCATTACGCGCACATAAATCAAGATGATTCCACTTTGCTGGCAGTGGAAGCAAAACATAATAGGTCTTTATTCTTCAGCCTATCAGCTCTCGTTTGTGCCTGACATCTAAGCTGTCACCATAACATGAGTGATCTTTTTAATTACGTGGATTAACCCTACATTTCAGTGACTGAGTACATCTCTCTTACAGGGGCTCCTCGTTGCAATTCTCTATTGCTTCCTCAATCAAGAGGTCAGTATGAGTCACACCACTCAAACATTCATCTCAGCCCATTCACACACATAATTTACGGGCTCTCCGTCGAATAATGAGTCTGTGGAGCCAGATCACATGGCATCGAGGGGTGAGTGGTTTAAAGTTGCCAGGGCTTAAAACACATGATAATTTTCCACTTCTCTTCTCCTTGTTGCAAAAGCGAAGGACCTGGGCGCTAATGTAACCGCCATGATTAATGTGAGGTCAACTCCTGACAGTCTGAGGGCAGCACCACTCCACGTTTTACATAATGACTCAAAGGCCATGATCGTTTGAAGTCACTTCAGTGTGATGGATAAGTTTATATGATCTATGTCTATATTATTGAGTAGATGATGTTGAATGCACAGCTCTGGTTTATTCATGGATGTTCGTCTGATGCCAAGGGAAATTTGTGATTTCATTCATCAACATTTCACCGATACTAAGCCTCAATAATAAACCACATCATACTTCACAAGCACCTAATATAAAATAAAATGACTTTATCCCTACAAGGAACACAAGGTAATTGTATTAGGTTTAGTTCTAAGAATGTAGTTGTGTGTTTGAAATGTAAGGGAATAGTTGAACGTTTGCATTCTTGTTAGAAGAAGATTGATAACAGAGTCATGAAGTCTTGCTGAAACTCCAGGACATTACTACTACAAATACCTCTTGTATTAAGAGCAAACCTTACATTTTAAATTTTACTTTTCATCGCTGTGATATAAAAAAAACAGGTCATAAAATTTTCTAATTTAAGACATTAAAAAAAGCAAGTAAGCATGGTGCAATGTTGCCTTTGCATAATTATATGAACTTGTGTGTGTGTGTGTGTGTGTGTGTGACAGGTCCAGAAAGAGGTCCACATGCAATGGCTGAGGTGGCAGGAGAAGAGCTATGGGGTGGTGTCACCTGCTGCAAAGGGCAGCCAGATGGACACGCCGTTCTAGAGTGTTTGAATACGCCTTTATTCAGCTGTACTTTCACTGACCATCGCTTCTCTGTATGTCATTGTCTCCACTGGGCTGTACAGTTACCAGTGGCTGTCAGCCGTGCACCATGAATCCTGAGAGTGCTTTACTGCCCACAATAGAGGTGGACCTTCTGGTGGAGAATGGTTTTAAAATCCCACAGTATGTCAACCACAAGACAACATGGACAGATGTTTAGATTTCCTTGGAGGTGATTAAGTGGCCAAGTTAAAGGACTACAGTATTTGGTATTTTATTTATCTTATTTGACCTTTATTTGGCCAGGTAAGACAATTGAGAACCAATTCTCATTTACAAAGACAACCTGGCCAAGAGGCAGCACAGAAACAGGGCAGATGAACATCAAAAATACGTGAGAAGGGATAAATGTTAAATGTCGCACAAACAAACATCCCCAGAAAACTGGGGATGAGTAAGTTAATCAAGCTGAGTGAATGAGTGAAGATAAGATGGAGTTTTACCAATTAGGGTTTTATAAATTAATAGAAACCAATGTGTTTGCGAGAGTGAAGAGAGGGCCAATGAACAGGGAATATAAACTGCAGCGGCGTGGTGCATGACATCCAGAATGATTTAGGAGCAGATCTGTAAATGACCTCTCTGTAAGCTATGAGTGGGAGGACTGTCATTTTAAGCAGAAGCTGTTTAGCAGAGTGTGTTAATGAGGATTTGTTACGATAAAGGAAACAATGTGACTTTAGAGAGCCGAGTATTGATGTGCGTTTCAAACGAAAGTGAGCAGTCGAGCCACAAATACCATGATGCTTGTAACAGTTGACAAACTGAATCTCGGAACCATCCAGAGAGAACATTTTGTTCGGGCACTCAGCTTGTAGTAGATTTCTGTTAAAGATCATGCCTTTTGTTTTGCTAGTGTTCAGTGTTAAATGAAGATTGGAAAAGGCACGTTGAATGTAGTTATTTAAGCTGTGGACAGGGCAGTGCATAAGATTAGCCCTAAGGATAGTAAGTGACTGGACTCATTGGATATCGATTTTTACATTGGATTATAACCAACACAAATACACATTAAGACTCAGGCGATAACACAAATTAAGTGATTATTAATGACTTTTATAATTTCTTATCTTGGAATGTGGGAAGCATCGACTGATTTTAATTCCTTGTGCAGCGCATGTAGAGATGAACTGGATGTGTATTTATACTGTCTTGTAGTTTTTACACTCTTTTTGCAGCTTATATTTATCATTAACTCAGCCAAGGAGCATAGTGTTTTTGTCCATGTTTGTCTGTGAGCAGCAAAACTCTAAAAAAAAAAAGCAAACAACACATTTTCATGAAATGGTAATCCACATAATGAAACTGAGCAGCACTGAGTCTGTCTCAGATTAAACATAAACGATATCATGCTTTAACCAAAAGATCTTTTTAAATCCTAAAAATAAACACTAATACGTGTTCTATAGCTTATAACAACAGGCGAAGATTGTGGGTTTTAGCCTAACATTCATTGTTCAGTGCTTTAAACAACTACACATTTATATATAAAAAAATGCTTATAACTACATCATTTGTGTGAGATAATCGGTTGAGTTTTCATGTGTTGTTGTGAAATGAACTACGTCGTCATGAATAACTTTCTGTACCATGCACTGCCATCCTGTTGCAGTTTTGTTTGTGACATGTAAATGCAACATTTTGCCTTGAACTGAATGTATAAGTTGCTTCTAGACTGTTGGTTTTCAGGTCTCTTGTTCTCTGGTTGAGTGCTGCTGCTTTCGTTGTGCCTTGTGTAACTGCCCCCACCATATGGAAGATGAATTCAGTTGGCAGCCTGTCCACATGACAGTCTCTGTGGTCAACGGAGATGCAGATACCGTGATGCTGGAATAATATTTATCCATAAAGTAGTTTTAAAAAAAATATTCAAAATGAGTCGTTTTTTCCCCCTTAATCTATTAGCAATATTTTGTCTGGTTGCCTGAAATGCAAATTTAGTTAAGCTATTTCTGTGAAAGAATAACACATTTTACAATGATATTACACATGCAGGAGGGAATGAATGACTTCAGGAACCATTAAAGGTCCAGTGTGTCATAAGTGGTGACATCCGCTGGTGAAACTGCAGAGCCATAACAAACAGACAACACCTCTGCTCCCCTCTGCCTTTCCCAGCTGCTTCACCGTGGCCTTTGAAAAACCGGAAAGCATGTGGTTCTTCTATGTTTGCATAATAAGCTTCTACTTCAGAACATAAAACAGCTCTCACTCTATCTTGTTTGCCCATTCAAGAAGCAGTAAAGCCCTGTGCCTTAAGTAAAAGGCTTTCTCTAAGGCTATGGGAAACCTAAGGTGTTTGATAAGAAATGAGAGTAAATCCCACATATGCAAGAATCAAGCAAGTCAAGTCGAGTCCCTGCTTTAAATTACAAGTCAAGTGGTATATGAATATAGAGGCTGAAGATGACTTCCAGATATTCCACACTTAAATATGTTAAAAACACAGTCATTTTGAACTTCTAGTGTTCATCAGTTACAGAAACACTGTATTACTCACACAAAGTAAGGAAGGACTGCTATTGCCCCATACAACTGCATTGTATGGTTGAAAACAAGTGAAACTACAGAGCCTAAAATGTAAGGAATACTAACATTAGACCTACATTAAACCATGGACATTAATTTAAAATATTAGGCTAAAAAACACACTTATCGTGAACCAACTTTTGACCTACCAAAGCGTTAATGGAAATTCACGTAGTGGTGTTGGTGTTGCTCGGTTGCCAGGTTTGTACGCAAGCAATCGTCATCGGTAACTCCTGAATATCTGAGAAAATATTTAATGTTCCATAAGTCTAGCCTTTTGGATTAGCCTTCACATTTGAGACTTAAGCCAGACTCGAGTCAAGTCATGTGACTCGAGTCCCTCATCTCTGTTGTTTGGTAACCTGGAAAATTGACTTTTGCCCCTTACATTAACTCCACAAAATAACAGGCACATGTTTCCTGACAATATGAAAACAAATATTATGTTTTTTTGAAGCTGAATTGGCTTGAACAAAATGTTTGCGGTCAATATCAGACTGATGAACACTAACAGTTCAAGAGAAGGTTCAGTTCACTTGATAAAAGAGTGTATTCTTGTTATTATATTGCATCATTATAAGTATTTTTTTTTATTAGAATTTGAAGTAAATATATTTATAGTTTTATTTCATGTATACTGAGTGGGTTCACCTCTTCGTCAGGGTTCAGAGCAGGGCTAATGGGTATCCTCCTGCAGCTGCAGCAGCCTGCAGGCCTGTCTGCAGCACTTTCTCTGCGCTGGTTTGGGATTTGTGGAATGGGAAATTCCTGAGCAGGATGTGGAGTCACTGCAGTGCCGTGAACCCACTCCCTCCCCTGACACCACAGAGTTAAAGCTGCGGCTGCAGGAACCACATCTGGAGAGAAGACAGAAGGCGCTTACTCCTCCACATCTGGAAATCGATTTTTTTTTTGCTCTCCGTCTACTTCCCGGTGTCTTTGTGCGGATAATCTATCCCGGGTAAGTCGAGAACAAGAGTCCCCCCCCAAACCCCTTTTATTTTACTAAGCTTGTGAAAATACATCATGATTCTTAAAGTTAGTCTCACAGTAGGCTTTATGTTTCCTCTTTGTTTGTTAATGTTTTCTTTCACCACCGCTGCAACTTCTAAACTTGACATAAGTGACATGAAGTTGTCATGAGACTTTATTTAAAGCGTGTAGCTGAATAACAGCTGTGTTACAGTTTCTTTTGTTCTGTGCAGACAGCCCTGAGGGATGATGAACTTAATAACAGGATGCTTTTACCCCTCTGTCGTTTTGCCTGCTTAGACATGCACTGTGTGTGTCTGTGTGTTACTGCTGTGCTGGAGTACAGTATGTCTTCTAATGCCACTGTGAACTAATCAACGCTCCCTGCAGAAGTGAACTGGACTTGACACTATGACTACACACAGACATGACTTAACTTTGCTGCCATTTGAAGGGATGAAAATGCTTTCATGAACCATTTTCCTTGATGATAGTCCAATAAAGTCGTCTCCTCTTCCCCATGCACATGCAGATTCAGGAGATGACTCACCTGTGGACTCTCCTTTCAGCCCTGCTGCTGGTCTCGTCAGTGGCGGAACCTCTGAATGGTCCTGAGGAAGCTGCAAATGAAATCCTGAAACAGACAGAGGAAGAGATCATGAAGAGCCAGGTTTGTGTGTAATATGGCTGTTTCCAGAGACAAAAGGACCCATTGGAGGCGATCTTCCAATTTTTAAAAGTGAAGCCTAACAAGTAGGATGGAAATAGTAGAATTAGTAGCTCATAGGGGTCAGGGGCAGCAAAAATAACTCAGTTTGAAAGGAAGTCTGTGGGGAAACGAGCCTGCCTCTCACTTAATTTATGACGTTATGTTCCTCAGGGTTAATGGTCTCACTCACTCGTTTCAGGTGTTCTTTAAAATACATTCTGTAAATTATGTTCACTTTTAGAGGAAAATAGACGATAAAGCACAGCACATGAGAGTGGACACCGGCGTGACTGACAGCCAATAAGTGCCTGGTTACAGACGGACAAAGAGGCTGGTTAAATCTTGAATCTCAGGGCTTTAGAATGGATTGTTCTTTTTTCATTCATTTGCAACTGGAAGACTACATACATCTTTACAGTCTTTGTCTTTGTATGCTGCACATTTCTTTGAGCGCAATGGCATTGATTACAATCAGCTGTTGATTTGTCTGGTTTACAATCAGGTGATTGAGAATGCAATCGGAAATCTCAGTGAAGCTACAACAAGCCACACACCCACCACATGTGAGTTTGTCTAATGTTTATGCCTTTTTTAAAAAAATTAAAAAGAACAACAACCCTTTTTTTTTTACTTAGGTTTTCTTCCCCTTTTGTTTCCTATACAAATAGCTGCTCCTTCTGCCACCACTAATTCTCCAAGCTCCAGTCTTGCTCCTCCGTGTCCCGGAAACCAAGTGATGCTGGAGAGCAGCGCTGGATGTGGCTGTCCATCTGGCATGATGTTGGGGGCTGAAGACAACTGTACCTGTCCTGTTGGCTACATTATGGACGGACCTGCTGAGTGTAAAGGTGAGGTGCTGCATGCTGTGTCGGAGGAAAAAAAAAAATCAATAAAATCATTACTGCATTTAGTTTGAGAAATTACTTTATACAGATAAGGGGAAGGAGGCATTGTGGGCAGCTCATACTCTGCACTGGAAACAGTTTGTAACCGCTGAGATAAGGTGCAGTGAGCGAGAGAGCAAATGAGAAATCATTTCAAAAATGTTAATCCTCTAGATGAAAGGACACATATTTACTGACAGTATCAGGGTATTGAGTGCAATGTGGAGAAAGTACTTCCCTGTGACAGACAATATGCATTTAATATTACAGCCTGATACTAAACACTCTCCCTCTGTAAACCACATGATTCCAGAGCACGTTTCACACGTGTGTGTGTGTGTGTGTGCGCACAGATGTTGAACATGATATTTGCTCTAATCGACAGATACTGATGAGTGTGAAGGAGAGAGACCAGGACCGTGTGGTCTTCATGCCAGCTGCACTAATACCCCCGGCTCTTACTTGTGTAGCTGTCTCCGTGGTTACCTGATGGGTGCTGGAGGGTGCCAGGGTTTGTCAGCATCTGTGTGTGTGTGTGTGTGTGTGTGTGACAGAGACAGAGATGGAGAGAAAAACTATTTTTCTTCAAACCATCATTGCGTGTGTTAATGTGGATTAGAAAGGATGAGAGTTTCAGAAATGGTCACCTGTGCCGTGCAGCCTGTGCGGTAATGTTTATGTGCTTTTTGGGATTTACAGATGTAGACGAGTGTGCTCTGGCTGCAGTGACGGGCCTGCAGGCTTGTGAGGGTAACGCTGAATGCAAGAACACACCTGGTTCCTTCACCTGCTCATGCCCTGTAGGATATGTAGTGGCACTCAGTGGACGAGGCTGTGTTGGTGAGACTGATGTTTATGACTTTGGGCTGTGGATGTTTCTTCAGAGCAGGGGTGTCAAACTCATTTTAGTTCAGAGGTCACATTCAGCACAATTTGATCTCAAGTGGGCCGGACCAGTAAAGCAATAGCATAATAAAAGGGAACAATTGTTCCCTTTGTTAAACAAAGTATCTTTTTACAAAACTTATTATGAACAACCTGAAATTTCTTGAGACAAATACTGTAAGTGCAATTTCACAGTGAATTTACAAAGGATGTTTGACACCCCTAAGGTGAGCACTGAAAACACAAGTGCAAAGGTACAGTAGGCAGATTTTTTTCCCCATTATTCATCTGTGATTTTATAATAACTTTACTCTATATGTAAATCATATCAATTTAATTCATACTGAACAAATTCACAAATAACAGTTTGCCTTGGTGGGCTTTACAATCTGAACACATACTCATTTACATACAAGTAATGTAAATGTTGGGCAGCTGTAGAGCAGTGGCTTGATCCCCAGCTCCTCTATCCTACGGGCCTGCGATATTATGAATGAAAATGATAGACGTGTGATAGAAAAGGCATTTGTGAGTGCGTTTGTGAGTTCCGTCTACAGCCTCACAACTAGATTATGTGGTGTTACCAGAGGCTTTGCCCAATCCTATCACAAGAGTAATGTAAAAAAGAAAAGAAAAAGAAAGCGTCTAAAACAGAGTCAATAAATGCAATTTAGGTGTCAATAGGTGTCAGAGAGTTTCAGAGATGGAGAGATTGCTTCGGGGTCTTCTGACAGAGAGCGGCGATCCCAAAGCGTTGGTATTTTAATAACTTGCAGATGAAACTCAACAGCCTGCGTACTGCAGCTTAAACACTAGCTGGAAAGAGCATTTATAATAGAATAGCAAGTATAGGTGTGGTTCACATTTAAAAACTACTGTAGTAACACATTAAAACAGCGTGGTGCAAAATGTGTTTACAATCAAACCACTTACACTGAGATACTAACGGATTCAAACAAGACAAATGTAAAATGAGAGCTTCTTTTCTTCTCACTGCAGATGTGGATGAGTGCAGCTTCGAGGAGCAGTGTCGGCGTGAGCTGGGTAACGTGTGTGTAAACACTCCTGGCAGCTTTATGTGTCAGTGCCAGCCGGGTTTCAGAGCGGAGGCGACTGCCTGTGTTGGTGAGTCTGCTGTTAAAGCCTCGTCCACAGCAGGTTAAGACTCAAATCCAGGTTGATTGTGGTATCAGTATTTCATATTTCACTGAGGATGCCCCAGAATGAATTACTTGTGCTGACATGGAGGAAGACTTTGCAGGGATAGTGAGCACCAATCTGCTTTGTTTCTTTATCTTAGGTATGATGAGCTTTCCATGTTTAACACATGCTGCTTACCACATCACAAGCCAAGATTGGGATTTTTGGAAAAGGTCTTCCTAAATATCCATAATGCTGTCATAAATTAATGTCAAGCTGTGTTGCATTGCAGCAGCTTCTCAGGCATTACAGGGACAACTTTTCACACCACTTATGCCTAATAATGACTTGATTGAGTTTGGTGACTTGAGAATTCACTGGTAATTCTGTTAGGGCATGCTGCAACAGATGGCGCTCGCTTTTCTCACAACAATAAAATGTTTTATTCCAAATTATCGCAGAGTAATAAGTCAATTAAAAACTCCTGCACCACTCTCTCCCTCTGTCTGTCATCTCTGTCCCAGACGTGGACGAATGTAACGAGAGTTCTGCCGTGTGCGGCGGTCAGGGTGTGTGTGAGAACACGCTCGGGAGCTTTAAGTGTGTTTGTCGACTGGGTTACCGGGGAAACGGCACACACTGTGAAGGTAAGCAATTAGTGCTGACGTCGCTCCATGGGAAAACTCCTGTTTCCTG
The DNA here is from genome assembly GCF_019176455.1 of Solea senegalensis. Lineage (NCBI taxonomy): Eukaryota > Metazoa > Chordata > Actinopteri > Pleuronectiformes > Soleidae > Solea > Solea senegalensis. Next base: position 10,716,962 of record NC_058034.1, on the reverse strand, counting down.
TAGACGGGGTCAACTTTGTGGTGTGCGTGTGTTTTAATTCTCACTTTGATGCCTAGTGGAAGAACAAACAAAACAGAGGTTTGGGGACGTGACTGGAACAAGACAAAATATTTGTGTTCCTTCTGTGCAGATGAGAATGAGTGCGCGTTAGGTCACGGGTGTGATAACAACGCTCGATGTGGCAACATCATTGGCTCTTTTTTCTGCCAGTGTTACCAGGGCTTCAATGGAGATGGATACTCTTGTTTTGGTGGGTAAGCAGTGAGTGTGTGTATGCATGTATGCATTCCATACAAGTTGCCCACAAGTGGTGCTCACTGTCAGTCAATGATATTCGCCGTGTTCCAGCACCCACTTGAGCACGCCGTGCTCACTGGACACCAGTCCTTTAGTGTTGCTCTTGTTTACAGACATCGATGAGTGTGCTGTGAACAATGGCCACTGTGGACACAACTGCACCAACGAGCCAGGAGGGTACAGCTGCCACTGCGCTTCCGGGTATCAGCTGGACCAAGACGGACACAACTGCACAGGTACAACACAGACTCGGAACAGTCGTTATCTTCAAGTGGTGGGAACTGGAACAAGTTGCCAACAAAACACCAACAAGTATTTTCACTTGTGAATTTGAATATTAAGCACACTTATTTAGATAAGCAACAGGCCAATCAGTCCACCTTTAATAGTATATAGCAGGGGTGTCAAACTCATTTTTGTTCAGGGGCCACATACAGCACAATTTGATCTCAAGGGGGCCGGACCCGTAAAAATAGTAAAATAATAGCATAATAACCTATGAACAACAATAACTCCTTGCTTTTTTTCTCCTTTGTTTTACATTTAATGAAGGATATTTTTACAAAACATGAAGTTTCTTGAGAAATATAAGTGCAATTTCAACAATATCATGCCTAAATTTACTATTTACACATCACACTGGCTCTATAAAGGCACAAACATTTTGTCACAGGTATCTGGAAGAGATTTAGATTGTAAACGTAGTGTGAAATTTTAACAAATTCATCCTGTGGGCCGGATTGGACCCTCTGGCGGGCCAGTTCTGGCCCCAAGGCCATATGTTTGACACCCCTGGTATATAGCAGATTTTAAACACATTCAATTCAATTAAAAGTGCTTTACAGGTGAACAGTTATCATACACTTCCTCTGATATTATGTGTACATAATGAAGTGCTGGTGTGATCTTCAAGGTTTGATGAGCTGTTCTTCCAGATGTGGTCTTTTGTATACCTTGGTTGTAAAGGGAGGTTATTCGAATTACTGTTGCCTCTCATCATCTCATGCCGTTCTCCTCTGATCTCAGGCATCTGCAACGCAGTTTTGCCCCAGATAACTATTTGCTTGCTGGATAGTTTTTCTCTTTTGGATCATTATCTGTAAACTCTAGAGATGGTTGTGTGTGAAAATAGCAACATTTCTGGAATAGTCAGACCAGCACCAGTCCATGTTCAAAGCCAAGCCATTTATTCTCCATTCTGACACTGGTTTGAACTTCAGCAGGTCGACATGTAGACCATGGTCTGGGTTGCATCTGGGACAGCCAATGACAGATATACTGTACCTAAAGAAGTGAGCAGATGTTAACTTTGGTTAAAAATGTGTTTGACATTCACACTAAGAAGTGCAAAGGCATCCGATGACAGGAAAAGTTAAATGGAAGAAAACTAGTATCACCAAAGATGTAGATAAAATAGTATTAATATAGCACACAAGTACAAGTTGCTGACTGCTCACATTTACTGCCTTTGCCCAACAACCTTTGCAGTCTGTGAAACAATTTATAGAGTGTTCCTGCTTTCAAGATGAGCCCTAATCTCTACTTTTCACTCCACTTAAGTGCACTTCAGAATCCCTGTGTGACCAGTAACTAAAGGAAGGTGTCGTCTCCCTGGACCAGTACATTATCTTCAGCAGCCAGTGCCACTTTTGGTCTCTTAAGCCAACAAGCTGTCTCTTATTAACTTGTCATCTGTTGCAAACCCCACTCACCTGGCCCTCCAGGCTTTCATACGAGAACACTGTTCAGCTGAACACTGTGCTGTTGTCATAGTCATGACAAAATCCCTCTGATCCTCCAGATGTGGACGAGTGCTCAGCACTGAATGGGACCTGTGAACACATCTGCGTCAACACTCTTGGATCTTTCCAGTGCTCCTGCAAGCCTGGCTATCAGCTGCACATCGATGGCCACACCTGTGTGGGTCAGTCACTGCTGTTTACTCACTCCATTCCTGCCATTTTGGCTCAGCATCAGTTGTTTACCAGGAATATGATGCACAATAGAAGTAACCTTTTTACCTTTGGTACGTGTGTGTGTGTGTGTGTGTGTGCACTCAGACATTGATGAATGTAAACTCCAGAATGGAGGCTGCTCCCATGGCTGCACCAACTCTCCAGGAGGACACGTGTGCCACTGCCCTCCTCCTCTGCTATTAGACACAGACAACCTCACATGTAGCAGTAAGTTTCTATCTATCTGTCCATCTATCAAATCTTTTTTTATAATGAGGGAATATAATATATTATACTCATCTTTTTTCCCATCTGGACAGATGTTACATCTTGTAAGTTGAGAAACGGCGGATGCGACCACACGTGCACCGAGTGGGCTGAGGGCCGCGTGCAGTGCAGCTGTCAAAGAGGCTGGAAACTGGACGACGACCTGAGGAGCTGCGTAGGTGAGACTTCATTTTCACTCCTCACACTGCCACCACCTTTGTTAATTTGTTCCTCTGTTCTGGCCAGTGATTTCCTATATTAAGACTTCAGAAATTTCATTTTTTTAAATGAAAGCACATCCTTCCGATATTATCTGATTTGTAGAGGAAATAATGTAATAGCTGTTAATAATTCCAAACACTTTATTTGGGGCCAGTCTTTCTAGGATGATCATTTTGCTGCAAAATCAGATCCAGAAGGAAATAAAAGGAAGTGTTGTAGCCTCTGCCTTTTTAACTTTGTCTTTGTCCTTTGTCATGAGATGTGAATGAGTGTGGCGACTTTACAAACGGAGGCTGTGAGCAGCTCTGCGTGAACCATCCCGGTGGCTTCAACTGCACCTGCAGGGAAGGATATGACGTCCGGACCGACGATCTCACCAAGTGCCAGCGTGAGTCAGTCAACGTATAACGATGGTGATAAATCACGCAGACAAGAGCATTAGCAAAAATGGCGCTTCTCTTTGTCCTCATCAATTTTTGCAAATATGATTCTGCTTTTCCAGCTGTGTGTGACCCTTCCTGCCAGAACTATGGAGTGTGTGTGGCCCCAAACAGCTGTGACTGTCCTCCAGGCTACCCTGGTGTAGGCTGCTCAGGTACACTTGTGTGCAAATATGAGAATATATGCATATATCTTATGTGATAGAGACATAGGTTTGTCGTTGTTCAGTTTAAAAATTGTCTTTTGTGGTTCATGTTATTATTCTGCATTCTGCATATTAGACTGCATTGCTGTGGGGAATGGGTGACATTGTAAGAAATAAAATCCATAATGGTCTGTGTGTTTCAGCCATATGTTCACCGCCCTGTGCCCACGGAGGCACCTGTATGCGCTGGAACAAGTGTTTGTGTCCATCTGGTTGGACTGGAGCAGGCTGCCACACAGGTAAGTCCCAACCTATAATGACTGATCCACTTCAGTGTGCAGGATACACTGTCAAGTCATCATGGGTATACAGTATATAAAGAAGGGTTATACAAAGGAAACAACACAGATCTAATAAAAATACAGCAGTAATAATGCCAATGTCATAATGTATAGTAAGCATAAGTATTATGAGGTTACATTTTTAATCAGAATATTAAAAAAATCTGATATATTGTTTCATACCTCAATCTTACACAGTCATGACATGGGGGGAAGTAAGAAAGATATTCACAGATTCAAACTTCCACGAACAACAACGTTTACAACGAAACATTGTTGAAACACATGCGAGACATATTTTGAATCCCAGTGATGTAGATGACAAGCTACAACCTCATTTTCATTAAAAGAAAAAAAAATAGTATACGGTATATTAAATATGCCTTTTATGGCGGGAGTTTGAATCTGTGAATTTCTTTCTAAGTTCACTTAACTGACAGAATATCTTTGTAGCTCATTCCCAACCTAAATAAAACAATCACACTATTTCTGTCCATCGTGGAGCTTCAGCCCTTTTGCGCCCTGTTTTGCTTACACAGATCTCAAGGTATCTCAATCATGAGAATGATATTAATCGTATTAATTAGTATTGTGGACGCACGTTATACCTATTTTGTGGAGACAAATTAGAGTTTTCATCCCCCCATGTCATGTCTGGGGCTCCGTATAATATGAACTGTATGGTACACTTATTCTCTTAATTTTCCAACTTGGTTTAAAATACAAATAATCTGTTTACCTACTCTTTATCCTGCTTTGCTGTTCCGTCATGTCTCTGTAAGCGGTGTGTGAGTTGCCCTGTGCTAATGGAGGTCGCTGTGTGGAGCCTGATACCTGCCAGTGTCCCTCCGACTACACCGGCACTCAGTGTCTTTTGCGTGAGTAACGTATACCTTCTCACTAATGGATGTCTGAAAATCCACATCTGTCACATACAATGATAGAAAAACAAAAAAAACAAAGAACTCTTACACTGCACTAACTAAGATTGGGTCCATGCCTGTTTCTGTGCATTGCAGCTCTGTGTACTCCTGCCTGTCAAAATGGGGGAAGATGTGTGGATGTCAACAAATGTGCATGTGTCGATGGATGGCAGGGAGCTCGTTGCCAAATAGGTGGGATTCCACTCACGGTCACTGCATTCACATCTATTTGTTTTATTGGGTCATCTGACAGGGATGATCCATATTAGCATTGTTACATCTCAGTTAACAGTATCTATTGACATGTATGCAGGATGTTTTTGTGGCTTATTTAATTTGACACATTAAAACAAACACTTTCCGAAGTCTGAAACAAGCAGTGACTAACAATGAACAGACATTTATAATACAACATAGATTTCAACACATACACAATAATGGCTTCTCTTCATCTTTTCATCAGAATCCATGTACCTTCACAAATAAAACTGTAACAAATAAAATACCATTTTACTTCTGATGGTTCGATTTTTCGATTATTGCCTCGTTTAAAAGTTTACTGGCAAGAAAGATTAGTAACTGCTTCCTGATGTTACACACTTCTCCTGGCAGTGGTGGTGTGTATGTGCATGTTTGGCATAACAAATCAATAGAGAAATAAACCATAGATGAATTGTTAAAACTGTGTTTTCTTCTCTGTTTTGATCATCAGAACCTGTTCAGTGTCAGAAACCGTGTAAAAATGGTGGAGCGTGTGTCGGCCTCAACAGGTGCAGCTGTGCCAACGGATTTACTGGAAACCTCTGTGAAACAGGTCAGTGTGCACATGTGTGCACGTGTGCATGTGTGCGTACGTTACAAAGGCCACCGTGTTCATCTCACATTAAGAGTCTCGCTGTGTGCCGTGTCGTCCCTAGCGGTGACCACCCCCTGTGTGCCACCCTGTAAACACGGCGCCACCTGCAGTCCACACAACACCTGCACCTGTCCAGAGGGCACCGCGGGCCTGCGCTGTGAGAGACTGTGAGTATGAACAACATCAGCAGCAAGAACAGAGTTACAAATAACTGTTTGAAACTGTACAATTCTGCTACTGTTAACAACAGTTCACGTCACTGTAGACCAGTGGAAATAAGTGTGAACAAAGAACGACAAATGATACGACATGATGATTGCAGTCATTTAAATAAGTCTGTTGTTCTGTACAATAATGTTCCTGATTCTAATGGAGCTGTTTTTTTTTCAAGGACGTGTCCTGTAGTGACCACAGTGGTCAGTATGGCCCGCGCAGTGAGAAAGGCCTTTAGGGAGAGCTATGTTGACCGCTGTGGACCACTGGGAATTCAGCTTTGCACTAAATACAGGTTACCTGTTTTTCTTGTTATGTTTTCCTCCAACTCAAAGTTAGTTCATACATTTCTTGTCTTCTGGTAGAAGTACCTGAGAGTTTTATCACAGTTGTCATGGCAAAGTAAGTATGTCTGTAATACAGAAATAAACATTTTATAATAGTACTAATAGTTTGAAAGGTCTTGTAAAGGTTAAGGTTTAAAACCGTGTAACATTTGTGTCACAATAGAATTTTTGGAAGATAATTTTCAGGTGCAATCATTAGATCTTTTATTATATTATTATTATAATTGTACACTGTGACAAAGCTGTGTCTGCTGCGTGGTTGTATTTGCAGGATGAACCAGGCGCGCGTGTACCTGCAGGCCTACAGGGTGGGCTACAAAATTCAGTGTCCAGAGAGGAGTGGCAGATGAGACCAGTGGAGGAAACATCACGTGACTTCTCTGTGGGCAGCGCCACCTTTAAATCAAGCCTCCATGTTGAAATGATTTGTTTGGTTTGTGTTGTTCATCTTTATCTCTAAGTTCTGTACACAATCATTTACTGTTTACATTTCATATGAAATATCCCTTTGGTATAATAATGTACAATAGTTTAATTATCTCTACTGGTTTTTTCAGTATGTGGCAGCCAAAGTTGGTTAAATTGACATTTTGTTTTACAAAATGGTGTCAATATTTTTCCAGTCTTCTAAAACCTCATTTCCTTTTCTCTAAAATGACTTTAATTGAAAAGATTGTGCTTGAAGAGTTCACTTGAAGGAATGATTGTAATAATAAACTGTCACACACACACGATGTTACACTAAATGGACCATCTCTGTAAAAGCTTGTGTAATCATCCAACTAAACAAGACGATACAAGTACATTTGTGTATGAGTGTCATTTTGAAAGGTCTGTGACTATATAACAATTTATTGCTCTTATCGACACAGAGATTGGAGGTGAGTGTTTAACTTGCACCAAATGGCAGGGAGTCACCGTAGATAAGCGCCAACTCCAAATACAAACACAAGCAGACCCAGTATCTGTGCACATACAAGACATTTGATTTACCATTTATTCTGACCATAAGAAATGGCAAGGTAGATAAGGGTTAAACAAGAGTGGTTGAGGAGTAGTTGCAATTTCTTAAAAATAAAATAGCATTTTTGTCATGGATGTGAACTTTTAAGTTTAGCAAGAATATTATGCAATAGTCGGGTTAATTTCAGTCTATCTTAAAAGCTTCATGATAATGCTTTATATTGTATTTCAGAATTGAATAATCTCAAATTGAACTGGGTTAGGGTTAAACTGATTGAAAGCTCATGTTCAATATATAGTGTGGCACAGATTTCATAGTAGTCTTAGAATTAAGTGGTACCATGACCTTTCTTTCACAAACTTGAACTGTAACATTATTCTTGCCCATGTAGACTTGAGCCAACATTGGATGGGACTGGAAAAAAAAGAGGTTTTATATTAAAATGACTGATGTATGGATTTATAAAGAAGTGCTGTAAAACACGTATAAATGCAACCTTTTTCATAAACTTCACGTTTCTAAATTTTAAATCTGAAAAGTGGCATCGTCAACAAATGCACATATAAACGTGAACTCTGTTTTCAAGTCAAATTTAGCTGCAGGTGTCATTTTCAACCAGTAGAGGGCGACACTCTCGGGTTTATGACTTGCTAACGGATCACTTCGGCTGTCACTTAGGCCACTTTAGTGATTTGTGAATCCTTTACTGTGAGGTTGTGTTGTTTCACTTTAAAAGAAGTGAATCAAACTGTTAGATTACCACTGCTGCAGTTACTTTAGGCCTACTGATGCATGAAACACAGCACATAACGTTTGCTTTTTAAATGTTCATTCATTCATAGAGTAAACTATTTTGGATAAAATGCGTAGGTTAGGAAATATTTAGATTTCCTGATCACCGGTCCGAGATATTTTTATATACAACATTTTCCCCAGGGAATTCATGGATAGAGATGAGGATAAACTTCCTCATTTCAGTGTAGAGCGAAGATTACTCTACCGCTGTGTGGTTGCTATGGCAACCTACACCAACAAGTCTTGCTTACTCGGCTTACTGTGAGGCCGACGTGGACTTGACACGAAACATTGTCCTTTTCTCAGCTGTTTGACACGATGGTGAGTGCGACACTAATAATAGTGAAATCAATACATTAGCAGCCAAACGCGAGTATATGAAGCGACATGAGCGGTTCTTTTGTTTCTATCTTCTTTTCCCTCCAGCCTCCCAAAAACAAAGGCGCGAGTAAAAAGGCTGCAAAGGCAAGGACGCCAACACTGATAGATGGACTGACCAAGGAGGAGCTATCCAAAGAGCAGGTCAGAGCTGGACTGTGAAGGGGGCAAAGATAAAAACATAGTCATTTCTTTTAATTGAATTGTATTTTACTTTGAAAAAATCCTTCTGAATACAATACTTATGAGATAATCCCAAACAGAACATCTTGGTATGTATCAATCTGGTGTCAGATGCTGGGTTGGTTTAATACAACACTGACCTTTGTTTACAGACATTGAGTCAAATGTTGTTGAAACTGAATGAGAGAGTGTGCAGAGTCACTCACACCTGCATCATTTTAGTGATACAGGGGAAATATGCAGGCTGCTGGAGTTACCTCCCCTCTGAGGGTGCATTTGTTTGTCCCATTTCCAAGGCTCCTCCAAAAATGTGTCCTTCCATCCAAACAGATCCTTTGGATCCGCCTGAGCAGTAAGGCTGCGCTTTTCCATTATTATGTTGAAACGTTGAAAGAATGTGCAATATCGAGTGTCTTATATCCGTTTTTTTCAGCACAACCTATAAACAATCTGATGACATAATTTTTGTTTCCATTTTCACCAACTATATAAACACACCTGAGCAAAAAGTACTCAAATTTATAAAAATTTGATTGAATTTGTGAGATTTAGAAATTGTGTCACATTTCAAAGTTCAATTGGCTCATTTTTATGAACAAAAATAGAAGAAAAATTGTCTATTTTGTATCACTACTAAAACAATAAAAAAATGTTATATAAAATAAATCATAGTTTTGACTCAACAACACTCAAAGAGGATGAAAAAAAGAAGATAGATGTGACCTATAAACACACACCACTAGGATGTCCATATAAGAGTTGTGTATTATTCCCACTGCAATTTACCAAGGGTGCACCTGTGGTACTGATCTGTGCCACATGAGCACTAAGGGGTAACTCAAATAAATAATGAATTAGTAAATAAATTAGAGTAGCAGCAGTAACATGCAGCAGACTGCCTTCAGCCTCTGTGGTCCACTGTATGACCTCTGAAGGAAACCGAGACCCATGCAGTGACAGTGTCTATCCCAAAACGTGCCGCTGAATATGCTGTTAATGCTGGAAAACCATAATTCTGTTGACAACATTTCCTCACAACAAGTGTGACACTGAGAAGAAAATGATGGATTAAGTGTACCCACACATTACAGATGCCAATCCTCAGATAGTCCTCGAGACTTACCTTCAGAGCTACAGGAGACACTGGGGGACATAAACTGAGCTGATATTAATTATAAACCACTGCTCATGACCATCGCATTGTTTGACTCAGATGCAGCAAACACTAAAATATATTTTGGTGTATTTCAGCTGAAGGAACACATTGTGCGCCTTCGAGAGGAGCTGGATAGAGAGAGAGAGGAGAGGAACTACTTCCAGCTGGAGAGGGACAGGATACACACCTTTTGGGATTGTACAGAAAGAGAGGGACAGGAGGTCATGGCTCAACTGAAAAACATGGACCAGGCAACTGAAGAGGATGAGTGGCGCCACCAAGTGGAGATCAAGGTAAGGGTTCTAGAAAGATACAGGAGCTGTAGTTACTGCTCCTGGCTCCAGGATTTTCATTTCAAGTCTTTATTTTGTGAGCTGTGGGCTGAAATCACTGCAGTCACTCTTTTTGCCTCAAGCTGCACAACAAACTACTGTCGTTTAAAGGGACCTACATGCAATATTGTGTACCAAAATATCCAGATTCACTCCAGTCAGTGAAAGGCCCATAAACAAGCTCTGTTGCCTCCTGGAGACCATGAAGAATGAGAATATCTATAAAGGCACATGATAAGACAATATAGGGTAAGGTAAGATAAGCTAGAGTAGAGAAAAGTATTGACAATAAAACTATAAAAAGATAAAAAATAATAAAATAGACATACAGTATGATATTTACAGTATAAACAGGATTGAACATGAGATATTCTACACATGTATTGCACGTGGGATGAGTAACATGTTACATGTGGGTTACTTTGTTTTTCTAAAGGTAATAAGTGACAGCTGTATAGGACATGCTTGCGTTTGGCCTTCACATGTGGTGTGATCACTATCTTTTTTTTGCACGAGTGGAGGAAAAGACGATCAACGGCTGTCACTAAATCTGTCTCATAACCAATATCAGCCACGGTGTTAGCAGATTAGTGGGATTTACTAATGAAAGCTTCTAATCAGGTTTACAATAAGAAAGTAAGGGTGAGTCAGAAAGCTCTTTGGATTTTTGTTTTGTGTGGTAAGTCTGACACTCACTGACACACTGCATTATCCTTTCAGTAAAACAACACAGGAAATAAGGGGGAGACAACAGGAGACAATATCTATATCAAATTGTGCATCAATAGAGATACAGAGGAGTTGTTAACCAATATAGAGAAGTGTAACTATTTTTTTGTCACATCTTTGCTTCCTTTGAAGTAACTTGTCAGGTACAGCCCCGACCTTTTTGGTATAATTTTCAAACGCAGTCTTTAACTCAAGCAGTTACTTTAAAGATGCAAGACTGGATCAGGCTGCTGAATTATCTGCCCTTTGCCTGGTGAGAGTAGGATATAAATACAGCCTAATACCCACTGCAGCAACTATCAAAACAGAATTCATTTCCTACTGCACATTTAGATTTTTTTTCACCTTCCTCGCTAGGTGTACAAGCAGAAGATGAAGCACCTCTTGTGCGAACACCAGAACACGATCTCCGAGTTCAAAGCGTTTGACTCGCTCTCTACTGACGCTCGACAGAAAGAGCAAGCAAAGCTGGAAATTAAGCTTCACAAGGAAATGACGGCCACCATGGCAGACATGCTTGTCAGCAATGAAAACCTCGTCAAGGAACTTAAACTGGTTTGTGATCTGCAGAAAATCTATTCTCGCTTCTTGGATATTTTTGCACACTATAAATACTGGTTTCATTGTTGAACAGAAACACCATGAAGAAATAGCAGAAACAAGGGACAGATTTGAGAAGCAGCTCACTGGTAAATAAACAATTGTGAAGTTGACTTTCAACCCCATGACAATAACTACATGGGTGCCATTATTTTGTGGTGTCTGTTTTTTGAACAGATATTCAAGCCACTAATGAGGAAAAGATGGAGTTTCTGTCAAAAGAGTTGGAGGAGAAGAGGAAAAATGAGCTCAGTGAGAGAGAGGATCACTGGAACAGGCACATCGCTGGTCTTATAGAAGACCAGAACAATGCTCTGAAGGCTGTTAATGAATGTGTGAGTGACATCCCACAGGTTCTGGATAATTGTGACTCACTTAAGGTAAAAACTAAGGGTTATTTAAGATCTAAAATGACCCCAAAAATGCCTGTCAATGATGTTAATAGCTTGTCTTCTATACCAATCTATGTTTTGTATTTGTCATAATTGTTGTAGAAATCCTTGTGTTTTTTCATGTCACCATTCTCATGTTTTAAATTCATTCATTCACATTGGCTTTTCCTAGGCCCAAATTAAAGAGATGAAGATGCAACTGAAGAAGAAAAAGGACCTGATCCCCGTCACACAAGATAACAAACATCTTGCCGAGTACCTCTCAAAAGTCAAGGAGGAAATTGCTGAGAAAGAGAAAAAAATTTACAGAATAAAAAAGGTAATTTCTGTCAATGTTTGTAAATCTTTAAAAAATGGGTTTTATTATCATTATTGTTATTATTATTATTATTATTATTATTATTATTATTATTATTATTCCAGCTTGCACTCCACTTTAAATTTCTCTCTGCAACTGACGTGTAGTGTATATGTTCATGTGTTCAAGGACCGTATTTATGACTGTTTTTGACATTTCCAACACAGATTAATTCTGACACCCATCAGAAGCTCAAAGAAGCACAGCTGAGTGATCTGAAAAAGAATCATGAGGCAATGAAGCAGAAATTCAACAAGGTACATTTTAAGTTGTCTCATGTCACTCAAATGTTACTGTGTAATTAATGTGTGCACCTTGATCACAGCTCCGTGCTTTGTGTACCTGCTATTATGTATGTGATTGTTATTCAATATGTATAATGTGTGTGTGTGTGTGTGTGTCACACAGCTTCAGCTGGAAAGGGATGAGCTGTACAAGACGTTCCCTGAGATAATTGAGAGGGAGCAACACAGAGCGGGTCTAAAGAGTGCACTGCTGGAGACGAAGCTGAAATCCATGACTGACCACCTGGAGAAGACACAGGCCCAGCTCCTCTCTGTGCTTTCTGCATCAAACATGGACCAAACAGCCCTCTGTGAGCTCACAAAGAATATTGAGGTATGGTTGTGTTGTACTGTCTCCCTCCTTCATTCTTTGTAATCGTTGATAATTTTGCTGCATGTTGTCATACTGTTTTTAAAAAACAACAACAACATAATTTCACATGTACTTTTGTGCTTCTCACATGTAGGAAAGTCTTGACTCAAGTAACAATGCTATTAAGGACTCAGAGTTTAAAAAAGCAAAGATTTCCAAGGTTAGTTTTGAATTCATGTATTTCTCTGATGATGTTTTAACAATATTTATAGTGATATTCATAGCCATCCAGCCATCCATCCATCTTCTACCACTTTATCCTCCACATGAGGGTCACGGGATGTGTGATACTCATTATATTTATGGAAAATGATGTGTCTTGCAGGCACGCGAGGATTTGATGCTGCTCTATGAAACAAAGCTAAGGGCCCTTGGTGTCCCAGTTGAAGAGACCGTTGGGATCAGTCTGGCTAGAAAATGTCCCGGACAGACTGAAAATGAGTCCAAATAGCTCACTTCTCTGCATGCAGGCAGAGAATGAGAAGCAGTTTGATCTTAATAAGTTCATATTATCACCCATTTTGACTTAAATGTGTCATGTTCGAAAAGGTTAGATTCTGCCTTGTGCTGTACAGACTGTATAAAATGATTTCATGGACATAGTTTGAGCTTAATTGAAGAGAGAGGATTTAGACAGTATATTTTGGTGCAACCAGTCTAGGTTGTATGTCATGTCTGTAAAATCACCTCAGTCTTTCATTTTCACTCATTTATTTATTTTTTCTCTCAAGATGCATACTTTATATTAGAACAAGAATGAAAACCTGTCCCTGAATTGAGAAGATGCATTAAATTTTTCCACTGCCCCTCCTGTAGCTCACTTCTGTTGTAGCACAACTATGCTTAACAAATGAAGGGCAGCTCATTGTTTGAATAATGTTTTAATTTCGTTAGCATGACGATACTAAGAATTTAGACTGGTAAATTCCAATGATGTGAACATTTTGTTATAATAAAGTTGTTCAGATTGGCTACAAAAGAACATTTGTGTCTCTGTTTTCTGCTTGAGATCCAGGAAACCCATTTTTATTTGGCGGAAATATATAATTGTGATTTTTCTGACAAATATTATGATTGTGATTAGTTGTATAACTTTTAAAAAGTTTAGAATTCACTGTGTAAATATATTTGGAACAACATGGAGCATTAAAACATCAACTACTAGCCTATATTCTAATGCAAAGATGAGCTATATATTGTTTTCGACGTGTATGTTTGATCCATTTGTCCCCTATATGGGAACCAGCGTTTTTGTCGAATAAACCCTGGAACTCGGTCTCGAGGGAGAGAGGTGCAACCTTTGGTCATTCAAACCATTGGGTGGCGCTGTCGCTAAAACTTAGGCTTCCAGAGAAGAGAGTGCACTTGTTAGCTTCTGTGACCTGCCGTGTGTCCTGTCCTCCAACTGCTGCTGCTAGAAAACCGGTCATCTAAGGACAAGAGCAATAACATCATGGTTTTCGAGGAGAAAATGATCACAAACGGAGAGCCTGAGGATGTAAGTAGCTTTTTACAGTTTTAGGATATCACTGCTACACTAGTAATGTCTGGTTATGTGTGCTTACAGGCAATCACGCCACGAGCTACACGGTTAGCTAATGCTATACAGATAGCCGCTCCTGTTGTCGTTCAGAAATATGTCAAAGCGAATTCATCCTGTGCTTTATCATAATGACATTGTCTGTAGCTGTTGAATGTTTAATTGTTGAATTAAATCGATGCCACCGTGAGAATGGTCAGGGTACCCTAGTGTCCTCTGGCGTAATGTGTATGATGTAACTGTGTGGTTGTGTATTTCTGTCTCAGGAGGAAGAAGAAGAAGAAGAGGAGGAGGAAGAAGAAGAGATGGTGGTATGTTAATCAAAATATTGTTAATTTACCTAAAAAGGTAAATAAAAAAGTGCATTTTAACATGCGCATACTGTTAAGAGCAAGCGTTTCGAGGTTTTGGTTAGAACTTCTGTTTAATATAGCTCAGCTCCAAACATTTCTCATTTTCATCATTTCGACGGTTTTACGTCTGTTAACGTAATTAGAGACATTATTGATCCTCTCAGGCAAGTTTTCTGTTAAGATTGTGGCGTAAACTGATTATTCCTGAAAGCAAAGACTGAAGAGTGTCATTAAAACACGTTAGTCCACTTAAACCGTGCTAGTCTTAGTCTGACTAACATACCTGGGTAATGTGATTCATAGTCCGATTACTCTTGCATGTATGTAATAATAATAATAATAATAATACATTTAATTTAAAAGCGCCTTTCAGGTCACTCAAGGACACTTTACAACACGATAAAATTAAAATCACACAATTTCTTAAAAAAAAAGGAGCACATAAAATCAACACAATAACTTAGGGGAAGTGGTGGTGATAGCAGGGGGGGGTTAGAGGGAGTAGGCGGTCAGGAACAGGTGAGTTTTCAGTTGTGATTTAAAGAGGTGGAGAGAGTCGCAGTTACGGAGGTCAGGTGGTAGTGAGTTCCAGAGCTGGGGAGCAGAGTGGCTGAAGGCTCTGCCCCCCCATAGTGCTGAGGCGGGCAGGGGGCACAGAGAGGTGGATGGAGGAGGAGGATCTGAGGGAACGAGATCAGACAGGTAGGGAGGGGCAAGGTTGTGGATGGCCATGTATGTGTACAGGAGGAGTTTGTAGTTGATGCGGTGTTTGACAGGGAGCCAGTGGAGGTGCTGGAGGACAGGGGTGATGTGGTGGTGTGAGGGGGTCTTTGTGATGATACGGGCGGCTGAGTTTTGGACCAGTTGCAGTTTATGGAGAGACTTTTGGGGGAGGCCATAGAGGAGAGAATTACAGTAGTCAAGACGGGAGGTGACGAGAGTATGTGGTTAGGATTGGAGTTTTCCTCCCTGGTCTTTCTCAGAAGTAGGACGTATAGACTGTAGTACTGTTGCTGGAAATCATAAGGCGGTGGTGTTTTTCTTCGAATGATGCAGCAACCACCAGAGCCATGCTCCATCTAATTTGTATCACAATTAACATGTATAGCGGGTACGATACATACAGAACTTAAGCATGAACCATCTTGCCGTTAGCTGTTTGTTTTTCTGTGACATTATGGTCAAAAGGAAACTGATTCAATATGCACTGACTTATAGAGAGAGTTACAGCACCTCTACTTGTATTTGTACTGTGGGAGGGAACTGGAGTACCCTGAGTAAACCCATGCGCACCTAGGCAGAGAATGCAAACTCCATACAGTAAGGCCCTTTTGCATTTAGGCATTGTTTGGTTTGATTATTGTGTCGAATGTCTTGCTCATGCCTCTTCTGCCAGTCTGACCAATCAGTGGCCGGCAGTCTGACGACATCATGCATAGTATCGGCTCAGCTCTCTTGGAACCTCGCCAGAGCAGGTAC
The DNA here is from genome assembly GCF_019176455.1 of Solea senegalensis. NCBI lineage: Eukaryota > Metazoa > Chordata > Actinopteri > Pleuronectiformes > Soleidae > Solea > Solea senegalensis. The sequence continues at coordinate 10,701,039 of NC_058034.1, read as the reverse complement.
TAAAAAAAAGTACCAGGTACTATCTAAAAGCAAAAAATGTGTCGGGACAGTGTAGTGGAAACTGAGATATTGAGTCTGGTGCTACAGAGTGCAGTTGTGAATGCTTTGTATCTCCTGTTGACACGTTTTAAGATATGTATTCTGAACGTCTTGTTTTTTTTGGTTTTTTTTACAGGATCCTATTGAAATAGTGCGACAGAAGTGTGAAGAGATAGAGCACTGCATCCACACCCGGGAGCGTCTGGAACAGTGTGAGGCCAGAGTTAACTCTAGGTCTAATACAGAGGAGGAGTGCACTGAGGAACTCTTTGACTTCCTGCATGCTCGCGACCACTGTGTAAGTGTGACAGACTTCATTTTCACTAAGCAATAAGCAATCACAATTCAGCCTAGTTTCCTTCAGAGTTCATTTGTTTAACGTGTAAGAACTTGGATAGCACTATTTAACAGTGACATTGATCATTTGAAGATGAATAATGTGAATCATTAATTATATTTGCCTTGCCTTCTACTGTGTTTAGTATGTTTACATAAATTAATCTCCTGTCCTCTCTCTCTAGGTGTCACACAAACTGTTCCATTCTGTCAAATGAAATCCTTTCTGGTTGTTTAAATGCTGGCTGAAGACATTCTTCAAATCGTGTTTGTGGGAATGAAATTGGCTAAAATGCATCCATATATGGATCTGTTGTATGCTGTATCTTTAAATGTAAACTATAATGTGTCTGCTCATGTGAAGAAACTTAAGTATTTAACAAGGTAGGCTGAGTCCATGTTTCATTAAAGTGGAGACTTGAAATCCTTACCAGGTGTCAAAGGTTTATTGTGTGGGTTATAATGTGTGAATTAATTGTTTGTTAATGATTCTTGGAAAAATGTAACCATAATTGATTTCAGCAATAATGGACTCAACAAATTAGGTTTAAAGCTAAACAAATTATTTTACATTAAAATACATTACAAATGTGTTTTGTGAAATTGTGCCAGTCTATTCATCTTCTTGAACTGTTCCACCTTGACTTCTGTGCCACATGGTGTGCTGTTAGACAACAAGTCTTGATATTGTTTGTTTCGTTGCACAACTTCAGAGATAAACACAGATTGTATTGACCTGCAAGTCTGTTTAATTTATTATTTGACTTTCATGTGACTCTTGAACTTAGGTCAGTGTGGACTTCAGCTGATGCATTTGATTCAAGATTTGACGTGTTGTGTCCAGAGAAAGCTACAAAAGACAAGAGACAGACAACAGGCACAATATAAATTAAAAAATGTATTTTTAGATCATTTTTAAAATAGACAGTATCGCACATTTATGTATGCATCAGTGACTAGTTTTAGCATTATTAAATGCAATGTTGGCCCTGGGATAACGTCTTTTTTTTTTTTTTGCTGTGGATGGTCCTGAACCGTCTCCCTGAGGGTAGTAATTCAAAGAGGTGACGGCCATCCTTGAGGATGTCCATCACCTCTGTTGTTGTTATCCTCCAGGGATACAGATGTTTTGTGCAGTGTTAATGACCCTCTGGAGCCCTTTCTGAGAGGGCTCAGAGCTGCTGCGACAGAGCGTGCAGCCATAGGGACATTCACAGCTTCCATCATCTCAAACCAGTCCATTCTCCTACGTCCCCTGGTGTCATTACCAAACATTTCACCCAGAGAACTGCAGCTTCCTGGATGTTTTCTCAGGAAGATAGGTGTGGCTGTGTGGGTGGAAATACCAGTAGACAGCAGGTCCTGAAATACTCAGACCAGCCCATCTGGCACCAACAACCATGCCACATTCAATGTCACTCAGGATTCATCCACATTACCAGGTGAAGTGATTTGTATCTTCTTTTCTATTAATGTGACTCGCATCTTATGGATTGGACACAGAAATTCCGTTGCCAGTTCCAATATTCAAATCTGATTTGGTGCCAGATAATGATGTACAGTAAATCTAGAATGTGTGCCAAGAGATCTGAATGAATTTCCGTATCAGAATCCATCTAGCTTTTACCTATGCCTGTGCTGAGTGTTGCCATCACTGACCTACATTTTTAAATTTTACAAACTCTTTTTCCCCATGCTGATATTCAAACTCAGCAGGTCGTCTTCACTATGTGTACAAGTTGAAATGCATTGAGTTGCTGATTAGATATTTACATTTACTACCAGTTGAACAAGTGTATACCTTTATAAAGTGGCTGTTGTGTTAATTTATTGTTGTTTATTGTTTCACCCCGTTTCCAAGACATTCGCCATCTTCGAGGATAGTGCGCAAGCCGACGGTGACGTCATAGAAGAACCCCCTGTTGCTGACTGTGGTCAATCTATCCGACGTTTGCAGATCTATGGTCAAACTATCCCGACTCTGAAAAGTGCCCCCGTATTAAAACATTTAAGGTAGTTACACTGAAACGGAAGCGAGAGAGAAATTTCAAATTAAAAGTCACACCACTTTGTATTGTAACACCTGAAATCTGAAAGTTGAGCAGCTGTAAAACAATTCCAAAGACTGATACAACTCCTCGAGTTGTTAATTATATTATATTGAATTAATGTGACTTTTATTTTGAAGTTCTTCCCTATTTGGTACAGTAAAAATGATTAATATTCAGTATCTCTGTAGTTAGAGATGTCTTCAACACAAGTGTAACAGTCTTTACCAGGAATTATGGGAGAGTGTTATGGCTACTCAATTTTTAAATTTCAGGTGTTGCTAATATACAGTAATGTGACATTTATTTGAAATGTCTCCCTATTAATATAGTAAAATGTTTAATTTTGTGTGTGAGCATTCAGGCATATCCTCAACATACATTTATCTGTCTTTGCAGGAATCATGGGGATATTTTGTTTTACAGTCGCTCAGGTTTCAGATTTCTGATATACAGCAATCCGACTTTTACTTTGAAATTTCTCACTCATAGAGAGAAAAGGCGGAGTTTGACCTCGGGGTTGGGCGGCGGACGTACAGGACGTGGGCGGACTTGGCTGTCGATGTGGGCGGACTTGGATGTCCCACAGACCACAGCCGTTAGTTCCTGATTTACTGGGACTGACTACCTTAAATGCTTTAATACGGGGCAACTTCAATTTTAGTTTGACTTCAGTAGTTGCTGCTAGTTGCTGCTCGCATAAGTGTCGATGTAACTTCTCTGTGAAGCAGTTTTTCGCAGTCGGCCGCTAGAGAAACGTTCTCAAAGGAGCGCGACGTTACGTGATTAGTACGAATAATCCATGTAACTAGGCGAGAGAGATCCATGGAGAAGGCAACGCAGTTTATCCACAGTGTGGAGATGGACAAGCGCACTGCGGCACTGCTGACGACCGGTGCCTGCGCTGCTGGAGCTGCGGTGCTGCTGTTCCGCAAGATCAGTAGTTACCAAGAGGCAAAGTCGAAGATCCAGAGAGCCAGAGCTCGGAGGACCGAGAGTCTGCAGCACGCACAAGAGGCTGTGCAGCGATACAGGGTGTCGGTGAGACTTTTTTTGACATTTTGATTAATTATTAGCAAAAATCAAACAATATGTGATTACTGTTCATTTTCTTTTTATTACTGTGGAGTATAATCGTATTCCCCTTCTATTATGTTTCATATAAAACTTATTTGCATGTGTATATATAGTTTGTTTTAACTGTATCTCTCTCTCTCTCTCTCTCTCTCTATTACTCTATTACAAAAGTAGCAAAATTAATTAAAAACTAATTTGATATGGCCCTATAGCAGGGTTCTGCAACCTGTGGCTCTTTGTCTCCTCTGCAGTGGCCCCTTGTAGCTTTGAATAATAATTTAAAAATAAGTTTCTTTTCATTTTCTTCTTTCTTATTTCGAGATCAAGGTGATAAATAAAAGTGTTCTGACATGTTGTGCATCACATCCAATGTCTAAATGTGGAGTCCATGTGTCAATGTAAATGTCAAAATGGCTCTTTTCATTATCAAGGTTGCAGACCCCCTGCCCTACCATCTCAGAGAGATTGTCGATTATCTGATCCATTCTCTAATGTGTGTGTGTGTGTTGTTTTTCTCTAGCATCCAACTGCTGACTCTGATGCAATCCTGACACTGTCCCTGTCTGAGTTGACAAAGGAACTTCAGGAAGGCTCACTGAACCCCGAGGATGTCTTTTATGCTTATGTGGAAAAGGTTCAGTATTGACATTAGTTGCATTCATCATCACAGAAAAACAAACATGGAAATCAGTAATCTCTTTATTAATTCAGTGTTTCATCTGTGCTTATTGATGAACTGTTTTTTTGTTTTGGAATAATCACCTTTAATTGATAATTATCACAAGGCACTGAATCAAAGACTGTAGACCAGGGCTGTCAAACATACGGCCAGAGGGTCCAATCCGGCCCACAGGATGAATTTGTTGAGATTTCACACTACGATTACAATCTAAACGTAATTTCAAATGCAATATTTTTCACTTCCAGATACCTGTGACTAAATGTTTGTGCCTTTATAGATCCAGTGTGATGTGTAAATAGTAAATTTAGGCACGATATTGTTGAAATTGCACTTATATTTCTCAAGAAATGTCATGTTTTGTAAAAATGAAGTTCTTGTTGGTCATAGGTTATTATGCTATTATTTTACTGATCTTGCCCACTTGAGATCAAATTGTGCTGTATGTGGCCCCTGAACAAAAATGAGTTTGACACCCCTGCTGTAGACTGAAACTTAACTGTAATCACCTGACCATAGGTGTGAGAGTGGAACATTTTTTCTCTATGTATGTGGTCCTGTGATGGACTGGCATAACTGTCCAGGGTGTATCCCACCTAACACCCTGTCAGCTGGTATTGGCACAGCTTCCCCTCATGTGAGGGATAAAGCAGTAGAAGACGGATGGATGGATGTTCAGCTTGGAACATCTTTTAATAATAATACTTTAAATTTAAATCTATGTGCCGATAGGATGGAAAATAGCCTATAGCCTTCAGTCTGGCACAGTTATATGTGAGTGCTCGTGAATATGTGCCATCCCTATTGGAAAACATGCAAATGGTCATAGCTGGTTTTGAATGAAGCTGCTTGCTGTTTAATAAATACTGAGCCCTCCAAAAATACATCATAAGCTACATGCCTAATTGTGTCCAGTGTTGGAAAAACAAGTTGTTTTTTAATTGCAGTACATAAATATACCACAGTATTTAACCAAGTGACATTACTGTGTGCATTTTAACATGTGTTGTTACTGAAAGAAGGCTATATTTATTCAGTAAACGCTTGCTACTTGCTACAACACGGTACACAAATTACCTGCAGCATTAGAAAGGAAATTATCCTCAAACAAGGGTGGGATCCTCTGGTGAAACAAGGGCAGTTAAGTTCTCAAACACAGAACAGGTAGGTGTAGGAAGTAGTCTAGGTATTGAAATGTTAAAAATGTGTTGTACAGTCTACAACAAGCTGCAAACTCGTGGTTTACTGCAGATTCTGTACCATACCTCCTGATGCCAGAACTCAGAAGTGTTTCTCCGGGTTCTCTGGTTTCTTCTACATGTCCACAAACATGCAGAGGTTAATTGGACACTCTAAATTGCCTGTAGGTGTGATTGTGTGAGTGAATGGTAGTTTGCCCTGTGATGACAAAAACCCCGCGTTTTGCCCCATGTCAGCTGGGATTGGCACCAGCATCCCCCTCATGTGGAGGATATAGGTATAGGTGGGGTGGGTGGACAGGGCACAGCCTCACTCATTGCGGCCTATATAAGCTGCGTTACTGAACCTAAAAATAAAATGTAGATGGCTATAAGCAGACAGGTGCATGCTGGTGTGAATAATGATCTCCTGGACAGGGAAGCAATTGAGCTTCAGCCAAGGTACAGCCAAGCTAATGCAGATCTTTGTGTAAAGTCTATTTTCCATAATCAGGTCTCCAAAACTGCAAATTCACGCTCCTCTTTTCCTGTTGTCTTGACAGAAAGCAAGATTATTCCATATTCCAGCATATTAATGAACATTTGTATACAATATGCATGTAAATGTAGATCCATATTCCATTGGCAGGTGACAGATAATACATACAGGACCGACATGTCTTGTATGAAATTACTAGAATAAATGTTGAATCTACTCTTATATACACAGTAATTCTCCCCAGGTCATTGACACTAAGTAACTAAGTAAGTGTAATTGCCTGCACTTCATTTGACTTTCATGTTCTTTCTTTCTTTCTTTCTTTCTTTCTTTCTTTCTTTCTTTCTTTTTTTTTTACAGACTCTAGATGTAAACGAAAAGCTAAACTGCTGCACAGGGGTGTTGCCGGATAGTTTTGACCAACTGAAAGCTATTAGTAACAACAAGAGAGGTCTCTTGTATGGAGTTCCAGTTAGTATCAAAGACAACTTTGGATACAAGGTATGTTGACTGGTCGTAAGCACAATGAAAACATTTGAATAATTGAAATTGAATAATTCTTACATTTGGCCACAGTTCGACAGACTCGGTTAAAAGCTTAAACTCCCTGGTGGAGATGATTACACTGAAAGGGTCCATAATGTATTTGGATAGGGATATGAAAAGTCAAATATTGCAAATATTGCAAAAGGCTCTTGTTTAGATATTACATGACCCAAATGTCCCTCCAGCTTCTGCATTTCTCTGCACAGGAAAAAATATCAGGAGGTTTTTATAGACCGATGAGGAAACTCCAACATTCCTCAACTTAAGTGCAAAAAGCAAACATTACTACAATGAGAGCAGCAATTAAATGTTATATCAGCAGCTCTTATGTAATCAAGATGAATCCTCAATTCCTGGAGTGGTTACAGGGGAGTGGAGTAGTGAGTGGAAACACTCTGACATGTGCTTTTTCTTTCACTGAGTATGTTGTTAAACGTTGTGCTACATCTTAATGAAGCCTACCTTATGACCTTCGTCCGCTGTTATCTAACAATGCTCATTTTGTCTTCGCTGTATTTGAATTCAAGAATTGCGACTCTACTTGTGGCTTGATCATTAATCTGGAGCAACCTGTCCAGGAAGACTGTGTCCTTGTCAAAGTTCTGAAGAGACAAGGAGCTATTCCCTTTGTGAAAACCAACATACCTCAAGGCCTTTTGAGGTAAATCATTTCCAGTTATGAGTTGAAAGCACTTGTCACATGCCTTTATAATTGTGTACTTCCAATATAGTTTAATGTGCAGAGGCTGTAATTATCATTGTGTCTGTGTTTTTATTATTATTGTTGCCATATTTTCAGTTATGACTGCTGTAACCCTATTTATGGGCAGACCATAAACCCCCATAACCTTCAGAAGACCTCTGGAGGTTCATCTGGTGGAGAGGGGGCTCTCATCGGTGGAGGTGGCTCCCTGCTGGGTTTAGGCAGTGACATAGGCGGCAGCATCCGCATTCCCGCCTCTTTCTGTGGAACATGCGGTTTCAAGCCAACGCCAGGTCGGCTGAGGTGAGTGTTTGTCGTTGGTGCAGTTTTATTATCAATCGCTTCGCACCAATTAAACACTCCACCAGATGTTTATCTGAACTTATTTTTCTTTCTTGCTTGGTCAGTGTAATGGGTCTGAGGCCTGCCTGTAGGGGGCAAAAGTCAGGTATGGTGAAATATTTGACATATCATATACAGTGCACTCTATATAAGTGCCATTATATGGTGCCTGTTATATTGACCTACTGTTTATAATAAACTTAGTGCTGGCATCTCCGGGACCCATGGCGAGGGATGTTGACAGCCTGGTTCTGTGCATGCAGGCTCTGCTGTGTGACCACATGTTTTCCCTGGACCCCACTGTTCCACCACTGCCTTTTAATATGCAGGTGTGTCAAATCAAGGCAGATCTCATATACATATATACTTAAATGGAGTAAGAAAAACCTCCCCTAAAAGCTCTAAAACACTGTTACTGTATCTCATACATCTATCACACATGTTTGTTTCCTAGCTGTACGAGAGGTCCCAACCCCTGAGGATTGGTTACATTGAAAATGATGGCTACATGCAGCCATCTCCAAGCATGGCACGGGCCGTCCGAGAAGTCAAGGCACTGTTGGAAGACGCAGGCCACACTGTAAGAGCAAACCACCCACTGATCCACAGTTACATGTGACATGAGGTCCATGTTTTTAATAAAAGTTGTGTCTTTTGTGCAGTTGGTGCCTTACACACCTTTGAAGATTGATTATGCTTTCCCTGAACTGGTGGTAAAGGGTTGCCTTGCAGATGGAGGTACTACCCTGCTAAATAACATGTGAGTTGGATATTTCTTAGTTTGTGCATTGTTCATTTCACGCTGTGAAGTCACAGCAGAAGAACACATAGGACAGAAAAAGATCAGACGTAAAAACATACATACCAGTACTGTTCTCATGAGTAACAAATACCAATGACAAACATCTTTTTGTCTTATGATCGACTGTTTTTATTCTAATTCCTTATAATCTTGGTCATATCTTCATATAAAATTATGTTTATTTAATATTTACAATGACATTAACATCTGCAGCTGGAATGTTTTTTGTTTTGTTTTTTTCATGTAAGCTGTTTACCGGTTACACATCACTATGAAGTCAATGTTTGTGGTGCTGGAGGAAAAATATACATTTATTTTTAAATTTAAATTGTTTACTACCCCAGAGTTGTGATGTTTTTTACTAGCTTGTACGATTGTAAAATCACTAATTACTCATTTACCATAAAAAGTTTATTTAGCATTATCGCCAGTTTAGGGTTTGAAAAGACATGCTTTGTCGTATTTGAAGATGCTCTGTTCATTTTGGCCTGACTGTATTTATTGTATTATTAGCAGCGGCAGGTAAATGTAGCAGTTAACTAAGATTATTTGTTTGTGACAAAAGCATATTGTCCCAGTCCGATTTGTTAGTGTGAGCTTCTTAGCATGTTGGTATTATCACCGAGGCTATAATATTTAACCTTATTTTTATGTTTACTTTAAATCTGAGAGGAGTCTCTTTCAACAGGTTGCTCTATTTTGTTCCAATTGTCTCTTATTGGTTCTGTTTCAGGAAGGGAAGTCCTGTGGACCCCTCTCTCAAACATCAAATTTCCTTTCGCCATATTCCCAAGTGGATGTTAAAAACCATGTCATTCCTCATGAACCCCCTGGTGAGTAACAGACATAAATCTTCCTTAGTACATGACGTAGAGTAGTGCATTAATTAACGAGTGTTTTGTTTCATGTTTTTGTAGTCTCCTCGTCTTTATACCATTGGTGGCGCTATAGCTGGATGTGGGTGAGAGACTTTGAGGGTTTTTTTTTCATCACATGTGATGTGACAAAAATACCTGCCCATACTGAATCTTTCTGTCTTGTTTTCAGGTCTATTCCAAACTTGTGGAAGCAACATGCCGCTGTTGAGGTTCTATTATTTTTCAGTGAATTATTTAAAAACTAAATCGAAATGTTCACGTATATGTAGAGCTGAACATGAAGTTGTGCTTGAAAAGGTTTTAAATCATGTGTTGAATTTTTCACTCTTTGTTCTATGGGAAATGAAATGTCTATGTGTTCTTGTGTTCTTATCAGGACTACATTTATGAGACGATCGAGGATTGGAGAAGGTGCAACATAGACGTGCTGCTGTGCCCTGTGATTGGTCCAGCCTACGACTTCTTATACTGCGGAAAGATTACGCGTACGATATACTCAACCAATTTTTGTCTAATATATGTTACCCTCTAACACCGAGCGCATCGCAGAGTGCAAGGGCACTTTGCATTGCCGTAAATACACAATTTCTGAAAGCTGAGAAGTTGCACGTCAAAGCCAACATGTGGTTATTACGGTAATTTTGCTCACACTGTTGCAGGAAGCCGGCGAATCAGCATCTTTGTCACCAGAGAGGAAAGAGTTGGAAAAACACCTGTACATGGTTTCCGCTTTTTGGCCTGTTTTGGACATTGAGCCAAAAACTCAAACAAATGTTAATTTAATGTGTTCTTACATTTTTCTTCATTTTAAATTGTTAATACACTATTTTAACATGCAGTAAATTGTGAGTAACGGCCAGATGTTATTACGTTATTCTGGAAAAATGGGCAAAAACACTTACTCACAGGATATTTTCTGGCCCATTCTGGCTTAAAATGAGCAACAAAGTCCAAACAGACATTTTGAGGCTTAGTGGTTTAAGGGTTAAAGAGCTTTTGGGCTTTGTTTTCTAATTAGTTGTCATAAATCGTATGGAGCTATGTTCCTTTACTTTGGAATTTTTATAGAAACAATTAATTTAGTTTATAATTAGTGTCATCACGACTCTTCAAATAATTATATTATTGCACAAGAAGGAATTGTAACGGACATTTCAGTGACATACAGTATGTGCTTATGTTATTGTTAAATTAAAACCCAGTACATGTCTATTTTCTTTCAGCTGTCCTCTCATACACAGCCATTTACAATCTCCTCACCTTTCCCGCTGGAGTGGTTCCCGTTTCCACAGTGACCGCACAAGATGAGGAGGAACTCGAGCACTATAAGGGCATTTATCAGGACCAGGTGGACAAGTTCTTCAAACAGGTAAGAAAAGGGACAAAAAGTAATATGTAATACAACAGTCGTAATCGGACACAAATATCAATAATTGTTCATTCCACTTAACAAACTCTAATGTTTAACAGTTTTAATATGAAAATCCCTCAATATGTCACTGCAGGTCTTTGTTTTACAACAGGAGGCTGCATCCACAGTGTATATATATATATATATGTATATATACAGTGTATAAACCAGCTTAATGTTGTGGCTGTGTTTTTAATTTTACAGGGAAAAATGAAAGTTAACAGGTCTAGAATTAAGGTGTTTTTTTAGCCTTTTGTATTCAAATGAGGAGGTGGGTGCGCATGTTAGATGCTCTTCCGTGTCTGTATTTCTACATTTGGTCAGTAGGTGGAGGCAGCAGACTGTGATGGTTCTTGAGAGCGACTGCTGACTCTCTGCATTCTGTGTTTGTGTTCAGGCTGTCTCCGGGGCAAAGGGTCTGCCTGTGTCGGTGCAGTGTGTTGCCCTGCCGTGGCAGGATGAGCTGTGTCTGCGCTTCATGAAGGAGGTGGAACACTTGGTCAAACAGAGCAGAAAGTAGAGCCTGAAGCCCACAGGTGGCGCTACAACCTTCAGGGATATTATGATACATTTGCTGTGGAACCAGCACCCAAAACGTCATTTCTGATGATGGTGAAAATTATTGAAGTATACAACATGAATTTACATTGATTAACAAAGATGCTTTGCTTTTCCTCTTCTTTCTCTCCTTGGTTCATGAGATAAAACTGTCGATCTGTGGTGAATTTGAATTTAAGTTTTAATCTTTAATTTATTATTGTGCTGATATGAGTAAACTGTTAATTAATTATCTGAGTGGAACTCACATTGTTGATGATGTCACGCCATATGGCAGGAACAGATATAACAGACTGTAGTGTCTGTCAGTGCTGAACAATTAAACGCAGTTTGGAACAGCACAATTAGCAAATTGCATCATTTTGTTTTTGATTGTGATATCTTCTATGCAAATTTTATACAACAAGTAGTAACAGTTTTGATGGTGTCTTGTGGTAATACTCCAGTACATTTTAGATGAATCACATGGTGAATAATGAACTGAACCTTGACATAAAAATAAATACATGGCATATCAAATCCCAATTGCTAAATGTTAGAAAATTTGCAATTAGATATTTTCTTCATGCCATTCTGCCCCCGTAACTGTACATGGTGTAGAATGAATTCAGTTTACTTCAGTTTTGTAGGCACAGGCTTTGTGAGCACATGCACAAAAAATATATTTCAACTTCTAAATGAATGACAATAATCATTTATATATTTTTTTAATTATATTGTCTTTTTGAAGGCCTCTTCTATTATATTGTTAAATCAGAGTTGCTTATTTCTCACCGCTGTCACTTGCTCCTCACCTTCATGTACTCCGTAGCAGTGAAGACGCACAACCTCTTGCGTTGCCTCCTTTAGCTTCCCCCTCTGCCTCTCCATCACTGCGCCACAGACGAGTGCAGATCATGTTCATTCTTGCTGTGAGTGATTGTTGCGCCGATGCCATTGCATGAAACAGAAAAAAAAGATAAAAGAGACTAATGACACATGGCGCCTCCATCTACAAGGCCGGCCCACCATGTCATCATATTGTGATTACCCTGTGCTATTGTAAATATGTGTTTTTGTTGGGTTCACATAAATTTACATATGTTTTAAAACTCTCCTGGGATGGGAAACCATTAGGGACAATATTAGTGTTTTCCATTACAGTCGCTTGTGTTTGCATTCATGTCTGATTGAATGGAAATGGCCGCGTGCGAGCAGCAGAGGAAGGAGGGCACATTAGGCGAGGAGGAGAGCTGGAATTGAGAGGTTGTTCTTAGTATTATCTGTGGCACATAGAGAGAAAGACAGTGTGGCTCTTACTGTGCCACACAGTCAGGGTGCATTAAGCTTTAAGAGGCAGTGAAGAGACTCAGGTTTTCAGAGGGAACTTGACATTGTTCATAAATCCCTCGTGATCTGAGACAGTGGCAGTGACATGTGCCTATGCACACACACACACACACACACACGTTAAAATACATCCTTCAAATTGGCCCATTAAATACATTTGCCTTATAATTTGGCAGTTGTATGTATAATACTTAACGTAATAAAATGGAGTGTTATGTAAACTGTGGTCATTTAAAGTGACATAATGTAGGATTTCAACGTTCAAATAATAATGTTGATGGTACATGAACTCATAACTCATAACCTGACATTGGCACTATTTAACTTTAGTTCTGTGCCACAAAAAGAACTAGAGCTTTCTACTTTACGGCACCTCGGCATCAAGTGATTCAAACATGTCGTCATATTTGAATCAAATGCTATAACATAGGCTACTGTACCTGGTCTGAAGACTTTGTCAACAGATACACATGTTACCTCCACATAAATGTTATGACAATTGTAACAAACAATGCTTTTTTAACAACTGTGGGGGAACCCCAGAGAGAAAATCCGACATTGTGTTATTTTAAAACCTTAAAAAATGATCAAAGCACATGAGCACACAAGACAATCACACTTTGTTAAAGCAGGTTTAACAAAATACCAGAAATCATAAAGAAAAGGGTTTCTGTTTTGAGTGAAACCAGGTCATGTTTCAGGACTGTCGGTAATGAGGAGATTTTGCAGGAAGCTACAACTGGTCTGCAGACACATTTTGCTTTTTTAAATCTTAAAATCAGAAAGAAAAAGACAAATAAAAACAAAGTGTACACTTTCTTAAAAAAAAAAAAAAAACTTTTTAAACTTTTAATTTAATCTTGATTAAAGACTGGACACTCTAAATTGACCGTAGGTGTGAGTGTGTCAGTGGATGGATTGGCGGCCTTTCAGGGTGTGACCTGCCTTTTGCCCAATGTCAGCTAGGAATGGCACCAGCACCTGTTGCGACCCTGGAGGATAAAGTGGTAGAAGATCAAGGAATGAGTGAGTGTTTAAAGACTTCACAAATCTGTCCATGCAAAACCTAATTACCAGACTTATTTAATTTTAATTATAGCATGACATGTATTAACGTCTTCTTTTTAACTGTCTATTTAAAAGGGACATGGTAGCCTATTCCAAGAGAAAAGCTTACATTTGACATGCTCATTGAGTATGGGGGGAAAAACATTAATTCAATAATTTTTTCCATTGTGCATGTTCACTGGCACACCATTATTGCTTGCTGCGACACTTGAGTTTGAGTCTTATTGTTATGAAGTTATTAATTATAAGCTTCCACATGTTTCCTGTAATGTTTTCTGTGAAAAATGAACTAGGAAGTTAAATGTTAGGAAGAGGATCATTTAGCAGGTAGAGTGAGTTGTCTTCCAGTTTGTAGATTTGGAGTGTATGTGTCTCACGGTCTTATCTAATTATCTAATCATATCTACATCACATGACAGTGACTCTGACTGAGCATGGGAATGGGGAAGACACGTTCAAAAGTGGCTTTGAACGTGGCATGACCTTTGATGCCACACGGGCTGGTCTGTGTGAAATGAATGCCTTGATGGCGATTAAGCCATGTTTCTACAGAAGCCCAAAAGGACAGACTTAAGCAGAGCACGTGTTTTGCTGTGGAAGCTCACTGCATGAATGAAGAATGATATTCTTTCAGGTATGTGAAGGCCATCATAGTTCCAGTTGTCACCAATTCTTACACACTATACCTTTAAATAATACTTAAAAAAACAGATGTTTGGTTCTGTAGGCACATCAAAACAGAAGAACTCCATTCATGTATGAACCATGTTTAAGCATGGTTAAAGTTCCAGTCAGTGATTTCAGTAACAAAAATGTGCTGACGAGTGCTTTTACTGACTTTTTTCTGTTTTCAGCTCATCATCCCCTTCATCCACGGGTCCGTATGTTTGCTGAGCTCCTGCGTACAACTTACAGTTGACAAACTTCAATAAGCTGTTTGTGCAGGTAAGCACTTGTAGCAGAGTACCAGTTCTACTGTGATTCAAAGCTTTAAATGTTTCTTCCATTATAAGTTTATGAAAAAAAACCAACCTCGGTGTATTAAGAAAACTTTGTAAAGGCTCTGATACTAGAAACAGTCTGACGTTATAGATGCAACACAAGATCTTGAAAAAGAAAGTGAAAAAGCTGTTAAAATTGTTTGAGTTAGATGTGGAGGGCATCTGGCCAAAGCTCAGCCTGGTGTAATCGTACAACACAACGGTTGAACACCCCTGGCGGGCCGAGGTGCTCTTCTCATGTAACGTCTCATTGATAAGAGCAGCAAACACCTCATTTACAGGAACCTTAGGCTGTGAGATCGGGTACTTTAAAAGCTATCCAAACACATTCAGACCCTGCCTGTGTGCCAGCAAATAAAACACCTTGATATCGCCACAACTAACCGAGGATGATTCTGTCTTAATGTCCCATTTCAGGGACCAAGGAGTCCATAGTCTTTATGGCTCCTCAGAATTGCAGGTAGTAATGTCTGACACAGCAGGGCTCCTGCCTTTCCGATGATCAAAGTGACAAGTTCATCCTGCATCCAGAGCCACTTACAGAAGCCATCACGAAGCTTCAAGATTGGCAGCTTTCAGGTCTTTGGTGCATTTCATCAGCCATTTCTACCGGCAGAGGCGACACGCTGTGGAGGACTAGTGGGAGGAGGAGAAGGCAGATTAACAGACAGCTGATACAGGTGTACAGGCGGTATCAAACAGCAGCTTTATCAATACAGCAGGCTCCATTTCTACACAAGGGGCTGGGATCCCCAAAGTATGCCCGCCGATCTCACTATGACAGGATTAACTGAGAGCTCCATATAATTTTCGCCGATTCTGTGACTCAACAATTCAGTGATCCACGTTCTATCAGCTTTAAAGGCCCCTATCCCAAGTTTGAAAAGCCTACCCCTCGGACAAGGGACACTTTTTTCTCCCATCCGCTTCTGCTTTTCCCCTTTTCTTCTGCATGCAGTTATTCATCAGCCCCCTCGTCCTCGCCAGCTCTCCCAGCCTCCCCTCTCTGCACATCTGCTAGGTTTGAGTTTTCCTTTCTTCCACCCAAGGCCTTGCTTGGCCCAAGGCCCTTATAGCCAAATTGGTTTACATTGGAGAGATAAATGCTCTGCAAATGCGCTTAAACACGTACAGTAAAAAAAAATGCAGACAGTGCGTGTCAGGATTATCACCCAAGTCAGGGGGAGAAAGGAGAGCGTCTCTGTAGCACAAAGCTGGGGAGCCAGAGTGAAGCCTGCAGATATAGTCTGTCTCATCCACTTCTCAGGAGAAAAGGAGGATTGAGCATTTGCATGCTTGTCTGTATTTCCTGGCATTATATCACTTGTCGCCAGCAATCAAACTCCGGTGTTATCGTGAAAGTATTGTTTCACAGGGGTGAGCAAAGTGTGGAGTTACACTCGTGGGGAAAATGGGTTTTGGTGGCATTGTTGAAACTACTTGAGAGACCACCCTATAAGGCCAATCGACAAGAAATATTCGGCAGGGCTACAAAATAATATATATCATCTTGTTTAGAAAAAAAAAAAGCATTATCTGATATCTTGTTTTCAAGATATCAATAATCTAATCTTTACATAAACTATGTAAAGAATCTAAACAAAATAAAATCTGTAGTTGCAAAGAACCTCATCTAAAACTTTACTTAGTAGCTGATTATTAATGCTGCTGCTAATTGTGTTTACGATTCGAATAATGAATACGTTTGTAAAATCTGTTTTCATGTGAGAAACAAACCTACTACTACTACTATATACTCTATATAAGTGGTTTAAAAGTTGTTGTTTTTTTCTTCTAATTTATAAGGAATGCCTTTACCATAACTGTTAAGCTGTATGAAGGAACAACCAGTACATAGACCTTCAAACAGTGAAGGTCTATGGCACTGAGAAATGAGCAGGTTTGGCAGCACTGTATATTCTTCTTGATGAGCTCAACTGACTGACTGTTATTTAAATAAAATCCATTCAAATGTACAGCATGTAGGATTTAGCAGCATCTCACTTGTCCGCTGTGGGCTACTGTAACAATGTGGTCGTCCAACATGGCAGACTCATCAGAGAGAGGACCCACCCCTAATGTAAATATAAAGGCTCAGGTTCTGGGGTAATGAGAACAGCAAATCATACATTGAACATTCAGAAAAACGACTATATTTCCACTTTCAACCAATACATCTTACACTCTGGACCGTCTCCCTTTCAGTGACCCACATATAGATAAAAATAAAACAAAATTATTTCAAGAATAATCACAACAGAGAGCCACTGTTACCAGCAGTGTACACTGGCACTGTCCCATCACATGCATGAATAGCTGAACCATCTCGGGGTGAATGAGATCTCACTCTCACTCTGTCCGGACTGCGGCCCGAGATTATACAGACAAAAGTGGATCCAGAAGATTCAGGAAAAGCCATTCTTCCTTCCCACCTGCCGCTGCTGCTCTTGTCCCCAGAGGGACACCACGCTGCTCTCCCTGTCTGCCAGCATCAGTGTAAAAGCCCTCCACATGCTCTGCCATGGGGATTTGGGTGTAAAACTTCCATAGTTATACCCCTCCCCAAAATGTTCCCTTCTTAAAAAAAAAGCCCCCCCCCCTTTCTCATCCACATGACCTACCCCTCCCTCCAAATCAACACAAACCCCCCTCAGACCTCCCAACACAAAGCCCTCAGAGCAAGCCCTGCACAGAAATCATAGCACACCATTCAATCATTGTTTTTTCCCCTCTCTCACCCCTTTTATGGTCCCACTAAAGGTTTTAGCTGGGCAGAGAAGGAGGGCTGTCACTGAGGAAACCTTAGCCCATTGATGAAGTGACAGGAGCTGCCAGAATATGATCCTAATCCTGTTTCCAGCATTCTTTTAACCCGCTGGCATCGCAATTCCTCCACACATTCTCTGAGCTGTCAACTAGGAAAATCCCTCTAATAGTGCATTGCCCAGATACACATCAAAGAGCTCCTGGAAACCTTCAGCAGCTTAGCTGCCAGAGACACACTCTCTCTCTCGCTCTCTCTCCCTCTCTCTCTCACACACACACACACACACACACAAACACAGCATTCCCATTGATTTACACCCATGTGATCTTTCTGTATACACAAAACCTGAACACTCATGACAAATTGACTACATATTTAAAGAGAATGCCTGAAAATAACCTAAGGGATCTTGTTATATATATATAAAAAAAAGTTTTAAGCCTGCAAATTATTTTAATATACTGTAATTGGCCTCGTCCCGACACCACCCACCCCTCTCACCTCCTCTTCTGTACTTAGAAAGTGATATAATCTTTATGGTCATGGAGCGAGCAACTGCGAAAGAGCAGTGAAAGAACAGGTGTCTGAACTTTGCTGACTCTGGGAACTCTTTCAGTCCTATTTTATCTCATTCTATTCTTACTTAATCCATCGATATCCCAACCAAAGGTAATCTTCTTATGGCAGAGCATTCTGTTTCAGTGCAGCCAAACCTCGATTGACAGGGTGGGGGAAGAGGGGAGCAGGAAAAGAGAGAGAGAGAGAGAAAATGTGTGAAAGGGGTGGGTGGTGGATTGGAGACTCTTAAAGAGCCTGACACTGTGCTTCAGTCATTTCATTTAGGATTAGTTATTCCACACTGGGTGAACAAGTGGCAGGTTCTCCCCAGTGTGGTGTGTAAACATCACTGAGGATGACGGTGGACCTCCTGCTGCATCTAAATTATTTACGGATAATCAAGGTTTTCTCCAGTTGACCATATCAGCCAAAGCTCCAAAATTACACCCAAGTGTTGAAGGCAATGTGTGTGAAAATCAAAAAGTGCTATTTAAGATTCAGTTTTCTGTCAGTCGGGCTCTGCGACAGCTGGAGAGGAGCTGGTTTAGCACAACCTTAACTAATCCCTCTTGTTGCCTATACTTCCTCTTCCTTTGGTAAATGTTTTGGGTGTTTTAGTGAATGTTTGCATGTTGGTGAGATGTCCTTCTACATGTGATTATTCCTGGTTTACAATGCCCACTCCTTCTACAGGCTCTATTCTGGCACAACCCTCCCATTTATACGGTCTTGGAACATGGTTTCCGCTTGGCAGTGGGCTGCCCCAGTTTGTGTTACGTATTTTTTCTTTAATTTCATAAATATAGCTCCGTTATAGCACCTTCTTTGTGTTGGGAAAACGAGTGCAAGTAAATAAACCAACTGACGACATTGAGAACTGGAGTAATTCTTATGTGTCATTTATTCCCTTGAATTAAACAGATAAATTACATTTAAAACAATTGAGAAATACACATCTTAAAATCTACAGTTTTATAATACATAGAGAGTTGTCCCATTGCAAAAGAAAAGTTGATTCTGGCACCCTAGTCAACATAAGTATGTGTGTCACTGACCGACCGTGCCTCCGTTTCAGATTCTCCCCTCATTTCATTTCTGCTGTAGGTCCCTTTTTTTTTTTTTTTTTTTTCAAAGCCACATTTGAGAAATATTAAACTGAACATCTCCTGTCAGATTTGTCACACAAAAGGAGACGTGGAGTTACGGTATTCTTGGAGCAGGCAGGTGGAGGCAAACACTGAGGGAATATTTACAATGCTCAATAGATTCTTACAGGCTAAGCTGTGACTTTAAACAACGGCAATATTGTGTTGTTTGCAAAAAACAAAACAAAAAAACATTTGGCACGGGGATTAAAGTGATTGGTTCTTTAGCGTGAGATTTATTTCTGATTATGATGGGATGTGACTTTACTCTGCCTCTGTTGTGCAGCTGTAAGCCATGCTGTAGAGGGTGCACACACATGCATTATGTTCACATTCAGGCCAAAGAGGCAGAAAGTACTGTTCAGTCATGGCTCCAGTCCAGATGGGATTTTTCCATTTTTCTTTCTTAATGAAGTTCTTTAAGTCTGTGGTATACTCTTGAGGTCTGTCCAGCAGATATGTTCTTCAGGTTCTGGCAAGCTGCATGCACATGAGATGTGCTGTGTTGAGAGTTCCTGCTTTTTGTGGCATTCATTTGTTGCTTCTTCTGTTTCTCACGCTGCTCTGTTGTTTTCTAAATTGGTTTGAGTTCAATTCTGGTAAAGTGCAAACAAAATATCCTCAGCCATAGTTAAATAATGAAACAAACCGGGATAATTTTTTTTTTACAAATGCTTAAATTTGGACAGATTTGGACACAACAGGGCAACCAAAAGAAAAAGCTTCATTTTAAATCTGTGATATTTTTCAATCCTTTTTTTTCTTTTAACGTAGACACACATATTTGATGAAGGCGGTTGAGAGAAAAGTGAAAAGACACCAGAGTTGCCTTTTGAGGACATGGCTACGGGCCAGAGCAGAGGCCACATGTAGACTGAGCAGCCTGAGCTTCAGTTGGGGAGTGTGTCCAATCCCAATGAGGCTGCGTGCTGCTTGGCCCTCATACGCAGGTTCTCAATACTTGTCGTCTTGCTGTTGAGGCTGCCACCTGCTGCCTGCAGCAGCGGGCTGTTCCACACCTGCTGGGCCTGGGACAGGGTCTGGTAGTAGGACTGGCAGGGCAGCGAGCCCAGTGGGGACGGCATGTTGACGTTCATGCCCAGGTAGGGCAGAGACGATGGTGTGCTCATGTCGAACGACGGGTAGTGCACCAGGTTGTTGGTGGCAGCCATGTGCTGCCTGAACTGCTCCTGTAGCCGAAAGAGGCTGAGGGGAGACGAAGCGTACGAGTTGCTCTGAGCCAAACCACTAGTCACGCTGCTGGAGGACGGAAAGGCCGGGGAGCTCAGGGGAGAGTCTGATGGAGAGAAGGAGAGCAGATGTGAGACACACAAACTATGGATATTTTTGTGCTTGTCCCATTTTTAGATGGTGTTTACGTAGTGATATGTCATATAATCAGGGAAAGTAAAAAGTTAAGCACTTTATTTGACGTCTATTCTTTTACCTGATGTTGGGCTGAGGCGTTTACAGGAAGGGGAGCTGCTCCCGGGCTGCACTCCTCTCTCCCCCTGTGTCTCCTCGCTGATCTTCACCCTCGTCTCCCCCCTCATGTCCTCCTCCTCCCTGTCAGCATTATCTTCTGCTGCTGACTCGCTGTCTGACGGCTCAGGGGAGGTGACGTTGACTTCCACACTCATCTCACCAGGCTGAGGCCGCACCGCCTCCAGCGTCTCTGTCACTGTTGGACAGGATGAGAGGGAGGTAGGTAGAGGAGGAGTGCGGGCCTCTGGAACCACGGTGGTGGCGGTTGCAGTGCTGTTGGT
Organism: Solea senegalensis; assembly: GCF_019176455.1. Lineage (NCBI taxonomy): Eukaryota > Metazoa > Chordata > Actinopteri > Pleuronectiformes > Soleidae > Solea > Solea senegalensis. The sequence continues at coordinate 10,680,309 of NC_058034.1, read as the reverse complement.
GGTGGTGAGGTCAGTTTTGGATTCCTCTGTAGAGCCCTCTGATGCTCCTGACGCCTCCTTCTGTTTCTGGAGCTGCTCCTTCTGCAGGCTGCGTTGCTTCTTACGAAACTTGGCCCGACGGTTCTTGAACCAGACCTGACCGGAAGAAACACAGAAATCAGTGCTTCATCCAAACAAACAAGTGTTTGCTACAGTGATGTTGACATTGATGGCTATCTGCTCCACATAACTCTCCCTGTTGTTCTCACTATAGCTGTGTTTAGATCTTGTGTCACCCAGCACCATCACAGGAAGTAAATAGTTTGATGTCAAGACAGATGGAGGTAGAAAAAGGGAGATGGGACTGACACCACAAGACAAAGGGCCTATGAAAAGTTTCAAAAGTGAATTCTACTGCTCAAAAATCTAGTTGTCAGGCAGTTTGAGGTCTGACAACATTCAGGTCTGATAGTTTTGCTTCACAGTGCCCATTTTCATACAAATAATGTGTCATTGTCTGCGTACCTGCACGCGTGCCTCAGGTAGGTTGGTGCACATGGCCAGACGTTCTCGCATCACCACGTCAGGATAGTGGGTCTTCTGGAAGGTTTTCTCCAGGGCCTCCAGCTGCTGGGCAGTAAAGGCTGTGCGACTCCGCCTCTGTTTTCGGTGCTGGGAGCCATACCGGGCCTCAAGGATAATGTCTTGAAATGTGCAGCCGTTGAGAAAGAAGAAACAGGACTAGTTTAAATGGGGAACAGGTCGAAGGTCAGGTGATCAGAGAGTAATTTACTCTGACATCGCTTATATTGAGGTATTGGAAAGGTGTGTTTATCAGTTTTATCTGCAGTACAGGGATATTTTTTTGAATCATGTTAATTGGAAGGCTCACATTATTGTACTCTGTCCTGTTTGAGAGGCTTATTCATTTTTATTTTATTTTCTCACAGTGGTGGAGAGAACACTGAGTATGCAGAGCTTCATTTTCGAGGTTATTTTCTCCAACAATGTATCTTTCAGTTATTGATACTATGAAATCACCCGAGTCTTGATACAGTGGAATCAAGCGTTGAGAATGCTGCGGGTGTTGTTGGGAGAGACGCAGATGGAGGAAACTGAGGAAGTACAAAGCAAAGTGAACAACTGATTCTTACCAGCAAGTCTCTCTGCAAGAGTGAGCGCATGCACTGATGGCCTGTAGTCAGGTGCGTGTTGGGCCTGTTGCGCCGCCTGCTGGTGGAGGTTGTACATGGCGCTCAACGAGTTCATGGCGTGGAGAGAATATCCGTTCACTCCGTAGTGCTGCATGATCGACGCCTGTGTAAGGAGGAGAAAACACGGCGTGGTGAGCGTCAGGCCTTCAAAAGTGCTATTTAATACATGTTTATTCATGGTATATAAATGGTTAAGTGCTTAGTTATTGGTTATGTTTGATATTATCTTAATGGCATGACAACAGGTGAAGTAACATACAAGAATTAAAGACGGCGCTCCAACTGGAAAAAGTAGTTTCTTCATTTAATGATTTTAGATTTATAAGATTTGTGTAAGATATAAAGATTATTTATCATTATTTGGATCAAATTTAGAAATGTCGAGTTACGAGAGGAACCAAACTTTTTTCTTTTCTTTTTTTCCAAAGTAAGGGAATATAGGAGTTGTACATACTGGGTACCATATTTTTAGTAAATACGTTTCAACATTTCAAAATGATAATTGATTTAAATCAGTCAGGAAAAGTATTTATTTATTTATCAATCCACTGCAAGAACAATTCAGAACAATTTAGCAAAAGACAGTAGACCGAGCTGGTTCTGCCAAAATATTATAAAAATAAATAATAGTATTGAATTTTCAAGTGCAAAATCCATGTTTGCATTCACAAATAATCGGGCCCCAGGTTAAAGTAAAAATTGCAATTATTATTTGTTGTTTTATCTTTACATTACTGTGTACGGAGGAAATATTTATTTATTATTTATTATAAATTTATATTTAAAGTTCATCTTATCTCGTTTAATAGAATAACACAATATCAACATGAAGAGTTGTTCCTTTTTTGCGGGGTTTTATTTTGTGCGCTCTCATCTGCGCAGGCTGGACTGCAGTGAATGTGCGACAAAAAACATTTACTTTGCTCCCACAGAGTTTGACTCGAGTGGGGGTCATTTATTTCAATCTGTGGCGGGTCCCCGGTCAGTTTCAGACGCCTGCAGGCTGACGGAGATGTGTGACAGCTCTGCGGTGAAATATGCACACGATCCCCAGTTGGCCTCCTGTCTAATGTGGGTGCAAATAGGTTTCCACGATACAAGGCTATTAATTTATCATCAGGCCTGACACGTGAAAGGTGTGTGTGTGTGTGTGTGTTACAGAGAAAAACGTGTGACTAATGTAATAACACTTTTTATTTCATGTGACTATTTTTCAGTCTCTGGCTGGATTCGTGTAATCTGTTAGATTTTCGTTTAATCTTCTTTAAAACTAAATCAACATAATGCTCTTCTTTCAGGACAATGTCACAGCCTCGGGCTCTGATTTGAGGCTAATTATGCTAATTGCCGTGGATTTATGAGTTACACATGGTTTACTAAAGACTGCCCTGAGGCCACAGCGATTCAGCAGCAGCAGCATTTACCACCATTACCGTAAACGCGGGGATGAATTGGAATAATAATAATACTACTTGAATTATTAAATTATTAAAGCCACACTAGTGTGAATTTACAGCGTGATTTACTTAATTATAGTCCTCACCCCCGAAAGTATCGACATCAATGTGAATAAAGCAAGAGAAATAAATATGAAGACCGACTTTTTAAAGCTCTAATAATGTGACATTACAAGCATGAAAACAAATAAAAAGTAAACAAACATGGAGGAAAAAGTGACACGAATCTATTTTTAAAGAAAACGAATTACTCTTGTAGTAACAATCACGGTCCAACTTCCACTCAGCAAACTTCATACCTGTCCTCTGTGTCCTCTCTGTGTCCTCTCTGTGTCTCTGCAGGAAAAACCGTCCACTTGCAGCAAAGCAGCTGAATATGTTCCTCTCAGATGTTCTCCACTAAAATCCGCAGGTGCTGCTTCATTTCCCGCTGTTTGTTTGTGTTCTCTCAGTTATCCTCTCACTCTGTGTCCCCGGTGTTTGTGCGTGGCCTCTTCTCCTCCTCTTCACTTCTCCTCCTTCTCTCCTCTCCTCTCCGTGGATGTGGGAGGATGCTCAGCTGCCATCTATCGGCCTTTAAAGCGACCCTGGGTGGGGTCAGTGGGACGCGCAGGCGCTGCTCCTCTCTGCCAATCACGCCGCTCCCTCCTCACCTCTCACCTCCTCCTTCTTCTCCTTCACTTCACACCTCACACTTCAGGTTTGGTTTCTGCATCCAAGCCGCCGACTTTCCAGCTCTCGCTCTTTTTGTACCGAGAAAAGAATATTATTATTTTTTTTTAAATAGTTCTGTAGTTTTGTTAACTAAAATTTATTAGAATAATTGTTTTATTATTATTAGCTATTGAGAACAAACTACGACTAATATAATAATAATGATGAGGTTTTATTTTAAACCAAAATACAATTAAATCAGATTTGAATTTAATAATTTAACTTTATATAAAACTACCTGTTATGCATACTGTATTGCATTTATTTTGAACACAACATTTGATAAAATTTCAACGTAAAAAGTTGCATCCCAAATATTATTTTTGACCTAAAGCGGAAACCAAACGACTGCATGTTTTGTAAGATATTTTAATCTTAATTTCCCTTCCTATAGTTAAGTTAATTTACAGTTTGGCTGGAAGACTGACATTCGTTTAAAATCACATCTTCATTATCATTGAAACGATTATGAAAGTTTTGGATATATTGTAGGGAAAAATAAATATTAACAATGTGACGCAAATAAAACCTGTAAAGTAAGTATTTTTCTTTTTTCGTGCGTCCTCGACTTTTGCGTCAGCAGTGGTCTAATATCAGAGGAAATCCAAACGCTTGGTTTCAGCCAATTAAAAAGCAGGTATTAATTAAAATGATATGCAAAATGGTAAGTAATGGCCTTTTTAGACTCTCCAGCACGGGGACACTCAGGTTAATTCCGTGCTTTAATTTGATCCCTCCCCCCCCCTCCCCGTCTCGGTGTGACTGCAGGTTTGCGGGGAATGCAGCAGCAGATATGGAGAGATGCGGGTTGCGCTGCAGCGCACTGCCTCCAGCAGCTCCCCGGCCCCGAGGGATTTAGGTTAGGATTGGGTAGACAAGACGCCATTTCACCCTCCAAAAAATGTCTTAAAATGACTGCTGGTAAGAGGATTAAAACAATAATGCCCCTCTCTTCTTCAAGGTTTTTAGAAAAGATTTCTTCTCCCGAAGAAAACCCGTTTAGGCTGGAATTAAGGGCAACGAAAAGTAGCCTTTTAATGTAAGGCTTGCATATTTTTGTGAGGAGTGAGAGAGAAAGAGGGGAGGTGTGCTGCGGTTGGGAGGGATTAAAATCTTAAACTCAATTTGATCTTTGGCCACATTCAGTCGGAGAAGTCGAAAACTCCTGACAACAGCCATGCTTTTTAAATACAACAATGTCCTGCCCGTCATATATATATATGTATATACATACATATATATGTACAGTATATACATACATATATGTGTGTGTATATATGTATATATATATATATATATATATATATATACACATATATATGTATATGTATATATATGTGTATATATATATATATACACACACACACACACACACACACATATATGTGTGTTGTTATTTTTGTGTACAATAGAATTTGTGAATTCCAAGCAACATGTGATTTTCAGCCAGAAAATGCACAAATGGATGGTTTTCGGCAACAACAATAATAATAAAAACAATAATAATTTTGCCCTTAATCGCAGTGCATTTGGTCTCTCTCTCTATATATATGGAGAGTGAGTGAGAGAGAGAGAGAAATCGGATTAACTTGTGAACCGATGGAAATAAGAACTTGAGATAAATCCCAGCCCAGTGTTTCTTTGTGAGAACCGTTTCTAAAGCAATTAAAGCGAGAAGGAAATTCCTCTCAGCTGCTCTTCCTCAAATCAGCTTTCACTGCGAGCTAATGTCCAGCACGACTAAAGGCTTTCATGCAGGTGTCACAAGGCCGTCTATTAGAGACATATTATAGGCCAGTTGAGCAGCAGCAGCAGCAGCAGTGATGCAGTGGACTGTGAACCCAGACTATAATATAGAACTTTACTCACACTTTGCTTTATATTCTCAAACTTGTGCACTTATGAAGACTTTGACAATAAAGAATCACAATGAATACATGCATACTTACCTGCAGATGGTATTTCACCCTTCAAAAATATATATTTTTATGACAACTGGACAATTGTTTTTGCTATTTCTGAGCAATTAAAACACAATGTAGATGTGAGGCAACAAACCATTTTGAGAAGTGATTCATTGTTTGGTTTGTAGACGTCAACATTGTGGGAAACGTTCATCACAGTTTTAAAACACAAAGATTATACATTTGTAATCACAGAGATCTTTAGAGAACAACTTAATGATCAAACTATTGTTCTTATGATGTATATTTACCAATTATAAGTGGCCAATGATTTTCATTGTGAACAGGCACAAACAGTAACTACATGTTTTCTTTCCACAGAACTCCACTGGATACATGGCTCCACTTTATACCCGTCTGTTTACTCACAATCCTCACAGCTCACACTTCATCCTGATCATCTTCGGGATCTCAGCGCCGCTCGCTCCAGGCTAACTTTCTAAAACCCACATTCATCTTGAGATTTCCGTGGATTTCGTTGGTGCACACTCATTGTTCTCTGCACTCTGGCTGCATTCAAGCTCTGTATCACGTTAAAGCCTCGCCTCAGATCTGAGTTATCGTCTTTGCTCTCAATCATCCTCCTCTCCGCTCGCTTTCTGAATATCAAAACTTTATCCCTGCATCAGGACTTTGGCAGTCTGAATCAAGGCTCAGCTGAGGAAGCTGCAGTGATTTATAAACCATGTTCAGTTTTTAATCAGGTTTATAACGCATGAGAGTTTGTAATTTTACCCCTCAAATGGCTCCCTATATTTCCAAATGGCTTTTTACGTCAAGTTGGGGAGAAAGTTGATGCCTTCAGCCTTCAGAGCCCATTAACTTTTATCATTAGGGTCTTTCTTTACAGTAACTTCATGAATATATTAGGTTTCAATCCAGCTGCTGTGGTCGGCACATGCTCTTAGTCAAGGTTAGCTTGTGCTCATTTGGGTGAAATTAATCATTTTGATGTATGGCTGAGAATTGACTGCTTTCATGGGATTTGTGTGACTGGAGTAACAAAGCAACTTGCCATTAGCGATTCTCTGGCTGTGTATTAGTCGGGCATTCACCTGTACGACTGCCCTGCTACAGTATGTGCTGGATATGGACAAATGTTTGACTCCACAGTACTTTTCTCTTTATATTATATCTTTATTATTAAGTATTGTAACTCATTGTTATATGTGACAGAAGTTTATTGATTATACAGACATTTAATTGGTTCAAAACAGGCTTCTAAGTTGGTGTTTAAGTTTAATAAGGGGAAAATATTTTAATAAAATAATCACGGCAGACAGTGGCTTTCCCAAAAGGGACCAGTTTTGAACCAGAACCCAAAGAAACATTTTCACAAACCTCAGTCAAATAACATTTATTCAACAGAACAGAATATTACTCCTCTCTCACTTGTTTTAAAAGGCTCTTCACTTTTCACGTGTTGCTCTTCTGAGATGGTTTCCTCTGCACAGCAGCCATTCTGAAAGGTCACAAAGTACAATTTCGCTTCACTTACAGGAAGCGTGTTGGTTCACTGTCACGATGTCCCAATGCATGAACGGAACAGAGCCATGATGAGACACACCTGTGCTTTTCCTGCTAAAACATTTCAAAATGGCTGCCGTGCAAAGGGCCCATTCCACGATAATGACACGTGGGCCTCATTAGAGAGTTTCTGACTTAATTTGAATCAGTTGAGCCCCAGACAATCCATGTATACCCAGTTGCAACACCTACTAGCAGAGTAGCCTAATTGTTAGACGGATCAGACACCACATATCCACATCTGGAGCCACAAATGGCACACATGCGCTTTGTAAGAAGAACAAACCCAGGGCCTTTAAGTTTATCTCTTTTCTGTTAACCTATATCTGTGTTTGTGAGGCTGAGCACACTTTTTTCTTTCTCATGTGGTTTATCCTTGCAGGATCTATAAATGCCGTACACCATGCTCCAGCCAGGGCCACTCCTCTGAACGGTTTCTCTGGCAGACTTGACATATCGAGGTTGGCAGGTTTGTTTCCTCCCTCTTTCTCAAAGCCTGTCTTTGGTTGTGGCCCTCAGGCTGCGGCCCAGCACAAGGGTTCCTATTGTCAGGCCCTAATCCAGGGGCTACACAGCTTTAGCAACATGGTGGGATAAAAGCCCATCAAACCACTACTTTATGGGGGCAAATCTTTGCTAATCCCTCGCTTTATCTAAACAAAAGGAGAGAAACAAGAGGATAGAGAGAAATTGTGCAGACACAGGGCAAGACCGGGAGCTAAGATGCAAAGAAGTAGTTTCATTGGAGAAGCTAACCACTTTTGACAGGCTTTCACTAAAGGGTTGACAAAAAACCGACACCGCAATTCCAAAAAGAGCTGTACAGGGTCTTTTTTTTTCTTTTCTAAAGTTAAGCTTTAAGATCCCTAGAGGGATATGTAGAAATTAGTGAGATTAAATTAAAAAACCTTGACTATTAAAAGGGACTTGGCGGGGGGCACCTGACGTTATAGTATAATATATGTTATTGGTTTACTGCTTTGATATAAACATGCGACAACCATGCGATTTTAAACCTATTCTCTGCTTTTCTCCCAGACTGCAAAATGAGAGTATGGGAATATGTTATTGCTCCATCATGCAAACTGAGTGAACCCAACCTTTGTCCTAAACACATTTACTTCCAAATAAGTGCAAGTCAGCGAGGATGAATCTGATGTCACGTGTACATCTGTGTACACGTGTGTACATCCACAGCGCCATTGTTTGAACACACCGCTCTTATAGAATCACAGAACCCCTAAAACTCATGTCCTCTCTGTGGGTGCATGTGTGTCTGTGTTGGGGACAATTCCCCTGACCCCAGTTCATGTCTGCTGCCAATTCCAATTTACAGCTTTGATCTGTGGCAACTCGCTTGGAATCCCAAGTGACACATCTGCAAATGACTCTGTGAGTTAGAGGCTCCATTTTCTGCTGCAGCACAAATGCTTCACCAGAGAGCCATTTGTAGTCTGGCAGTCGGCGAGTCCAGCAGAGATTGAGGACAAGCTAGTTCGTGCTGGCTCTATGTACATAAACCAGTGCAGCCGGGGGGCGTTCAGTGTCGTGCGTGGCCTCTGAGGTGAAACACGGTGACCAACATAATTCACCGCCTGACGGTAAACACACTGTCCTCATCCCCACACAATAAAGTTCAGCCCTTTTTAAATTTAATACGTCTTCACGTATGGGCTGATGCGGGCTCACTTTCATCACATTCCGTTTGACAGCACGCCCCCTGCTGGCCTGTGCTGATGCCTCGTGAAAAGGGTAATTAAAAGATAACAGGCTGGGGGGATGTTCTTCAGAAACAGAGTGATTAGAGATTCATTACATGAGCTTAGAATGAGGAAGAAGCGAGGAGGGAAGTGGCTGTGTTTGGGTGGGTGGGCGCACTGGAACTGACTGACAAATTGCCAATGGATTTATCCGGGGTAATTAACTATCATCCAGGGAAAGAGCTGGAACTGGGGCTATCAGTAACCTACAGCGGAGTCTCACACTTGCACAAGAAGACCCCACTTATATTTGCTCAGTTAATGGTTTCAAGCCATTGAAATACTGAATGCTCATTATTCAGAAATCAGTGCTCAAGACATGAGACTCTGGATGTAAAGATATTTCAATTTAAATGTAGCAAAATATTGCCACACGGTTGGTTAGCACTCTTGCCTTTGCAACAAGAAGACCCCCCCGGGTTCGAGCCCCAGTCGGAAGAAGGGTCTGTCTGCATAGAGATTGCATGTTCTCCCTGTGTGTGCGTGGGTTTTACTCCAGATTCTCTGGTTTCCTCCCTCAGTCCAAAAACATGTGAGATTGTGAGTGGATGGTTGTTTGTCTATATGTGTCCCTGTGATGGACTGATGATCTGTCCAAGGTGTACCCTGCCTACTGCCCTGAGATTGGCACAGCACCCCCTTCACGACATATAGCAAAAATATCTCACAACTTATAGAATAAATGATTACACAATTATTTTAAACACGCGGCTGTCCAATCACAGTTACAGTTGTGTGACAATTGGGAGGTTTAACTGGCATAAATTGTCCGTTGCCCTTTCAATAAATGAATAACATGTGTTTTAGGCAAGGGCCTTGCTTAAGGGGAGGTTAACACCTTGTGCTGCCATGTTTCTATCACAGCCTAAAAGGACAAACCAGACAGAAACGTAGTGTTTCATGTTTTGAAACAGAAGTTAACGACGCAAATGAAGAAGGATGACGTCCTTTCTACTCCGCAGAGGTAGAGGCGTCTTCCATGTCGTACAATCCACAGTCTCATCATAAGACGTCACTAATTCTTACACAGTGGATTCTGGTGTATTTGTGCTGCCATCGGACGTCTCACAGAGAAAGTCCAAGATTGTTGTATGTGGATGTTGGTATGTTCTCATCTAACATTGTCATACATTGGGGCAGCCCATGACCAAGTGGAAAGGGAACTTGCCTTGTAACCAACCCTGATTACTCCCCAGGTGTTGTCCAGTGGCTGCCCACTACTCCTAATTCTAGGAAAGTTCCTAGTAGAGGGTGGGTCCAATGCAGAGAAAGAATTTTCCTACGGGAATTAATAATAATAAAAAGTAAAGCAAGTGCATATAGTTTATGTTCTACTGATCTGCATCCTCAAGTTTAAAAGTATCTTACAAAAACAGCTAAGACAAGGAGGTGTTTCAGATATATAGTATACACAGGGAAAAACTTTAGATGTTTTCGTTTATTTACAAACATGAAGCATTTAATTGCCAATGAAATGAAATGTAGGTTAACAGTACAAACTCCTATATATTAGTTCCGATTTTTAAAAGCTAAGTAAGTATTTTAGGTCTGTTGACTTAGAAACGCTACAGCCACATTTCTGCCTGATGTAGTGAAGATACACTGGGCAAATCAGTGGAATGTAGATGTTTAAATCTAGGACTACGAAATAAAGTATTAAACTGAAATTCAGCCGCCTGCTTTAATCATCTGTGCACGTGGCACAAGAATGACTTGTGATCCTTTTAAAGCAGGAAAGTCTACATTTCCATCTTCATAGTCCTTCCAAAGCCAGCCTTCCATCCAGTAATAATCCTCCATGGTCCATATCAGCCTGGCATAGCAGTACCCGCTTACATGGAGAACTTCTGTTTTATCTGATTTAGAAGCACTTAGAAACAGCTCTAAGTCACTTCTTGATTAAAGGGGCAGGGAGGAAAGTCAGCGAGTGTAATAATGGCTCCCCATGGATACTTCGCAACAACTGACATCTGTCTATTGTTATGAAATCTGCTTTAAAGCATCTGTGGGTCATCTGGATTCATACATTTGGTGAATTGGGGCTCATCTGTTGAGCTTAAGTCACTGTTGACTTGGACTCCTCTCGTCTTTCATCAGAATAATGGCTGCTGAACAGAGGCTCTGTTTCAAACACCTCTGAAATGACAGTTCTCTCAACCTAAAATCAGCCACAGTGAGCTCAAACGCAACTGTGTCTGCACGTGTGTGCACACACATCAAGAACATGTAAATATAAAACAGCACAAACAGCTTTGATTTTTGAGACACCCATTTATCCACTGTGGACTCTCTTACCCATCGGATCTGAACCTGTGTCCCATTGCAAGCACAGCGCACTGGACCTGTTAAAGCCCCATAAGCTTTATTATACAGTGTTTTGTGAAATGAGCATAAGGGATCGATTTATTGTTGTTTCATAATCTGGGTTTAAGCCTTGTCCTGTGGAAAGCCTTCTTAAAAAGGCTTTGGCTGACTGTCGGGGCAGAGCAGCTTTCACTCAGTGGCAGACCGCAGGGACACCAACCCAACAGGAGTCACACTGAGCTGGCAGTCAAAATGTTGTGGATGGAAAATCCTTCAATGGACAGTAATTTACCACATAACCTGTTACTTTTACACACTTTGGTTTTGAAGTTTGTGAAAGGGGAGAAAAAGTAAAAATGTGGCCAGGGTGGTGTTTTGATGCTGGTCGAGTGGTTATAGTTGGACCAGTCTGGCCTTTGAACTCTGACATCAAGACAACTGATGCTCACTGGATTTGCTTTTCAGAGAAGTGTCTGTAAAACCCAGAGATGGCTCAGAAATACTCAGACCAGCCTGTCTGTCACCAACAACCATCCCACATTCAAAGCCCCTATCATCTTTCTCCCCCATTCTGATGCTTACTACGTGATTGGCTGATTGACAAGCAGTTTAAAATGTGTACGTAAACAAGTTGCTGGTGTTTCGAGTTTTTATATGTTCCGTTTTTATATGTTATGTTTAGCCTGTTTCCACCGGTACAACTTGACTCGGCGTGGCAGGGTTATTTATATTATTTATTATTTGTTTTTAGTACCTGCTCTGGCAAGGTTCCAAGCGAGCTGAGGCAATACTATGTGTGACATCGCCAGACTGCCGGTCACTGATTGGTCAGAGTGCCGTCACAGGAAGAGGCTGAGCAGTGCCGAACTATAGATCAGTTAAAAAACTTAGCAATCCAATCTCCAACAATTACCAGAGAAATGTGTAAAATCTCAATATTTAACAGAGGAGTCCGGTGCATAGGGACAGCATTGCTGATCACGAGTGGCATCACAAACCCTGCCGCTGTATTTCAGAGTCTGTGCTCCGTTCATGGAGGAAACACTGAACATATTTTTAATCAGCTGATTCACTAGTCACTTTGTGTGTGTTGCGTGTAAAACAAAGTCACGGCAGTTTCATGCAGCCGTGCAGTGATGACTCCACCCATGTTGAGTCGATACTATTTTGTAGTGGAAAACCAACCTAAACTGTGCCGAGGCGAGGCGAGGGACCGTAGGTGGAAAAGGGGCTTATGTAGGAAACCTGTCCAGGGTGTAGCCTGCCCTCATGTTTGCCCAAGACCCAGTGACACCTGGAAGAGACTCCGGCTCCCCCTATGACCCTCAAATGATAATAAATAAATGCAATATAATAATAAATAAGTAATTTTGAAAAAAAACACAACATTTTATTCCTCTTTTTATATCCAGTATCCAATGTTCTAATGTGGCCTTCATCAACAATATAGAATCTGTGTAAATGTGATCTTCTCTGACAACGTGCACTCCTTTTTAACTACTGTGTAGTGACATTAGGCAGCAAAGTCATGATCATATTTTCTTGGTTGTTTGGCTGCAGATGAGCAGGTCTGCTCCTGGCCGTTCGGCTCTAATTACAGCGTGGTGGAGGCCACTGCAGGAGAACACAAGCCAGTGTGGACATAAGTGCTTAAGAAATTACTGCGTGGGGCCTGAAGGCATCAGGCTCTCTGCAGGGACCCTGCACCACTTAACCTGGATACATGCTTACAAAGATCCCTCCAATCAGGCACATGAAGAACTCTTGTTATGTTGGGGGTAAAAAAAAGAAAGAAAGAAAAGTAGATCAGGTGAGCAGTTTGACTGCTGAATGAACAGTAGTGTTATTCTTACTGACTGAATAAAAAGAAAATCAGTCTTTACCCCCACAAATCAGCAGCTCCTCAATCATCACAGACAGCAGATGAGGGGGGTGGAGGACATCTAAAGAGGAAAGAGAGAATAAAAAGAGGTCTTGCTGGGCCCAACTGGCCATGTAAAGAGCCGGACCGCCCTGCCTGTCACATGGCCGATGGCTGCAGGAGTGAGAGCCGCTGTTCTCTCCATAGATAATCCGTCCAGCACACAGCAGGAGCAGGGGAGCAGTGAGAGTCTGTTAAGGAGAGCCACTGTCTATGGATATCTGAGAGTATTTATCTGTCCTCAATGAGCCGTAATTAGTGGCCCACTGAGCTGGAACGTGAGCACAAGGAAGCTGAAAAGGTTTTAATGTGACCGTGATTGTGCAGCACATATAATGGTAAATAAATAAAGCCCGGGCAGTAATTTCATCGATATAATGTTTATGCTCTGGGGACATAGACTTTGAGACAAAACTCATAATTGCAATGAAATATTTTGCATCAATTATTTAAAGATTTGTTAATTGTTTATTTTACGTTCACTTAGGAGCAAACCTTAATCTTTAAGAGGCACCAAAAATAATCCTTTATTTGTCCCACAATAGGGGAAATTTGCAGCCAAGGTAAGACATTGTAAACTAAAAAATAAACAATGAATATATAGAGACATGTCAAATATTAATGAATGAAAATAAATGAATGAATGCATGAAAAAATATGTTCATATACACAATGAAAACCGTGTTTAATCCAAATGTTGACAACACAAGCTATTATTTATAGTTTTAGGGGTTTCAATAACAATAATTGGAAAAAACAACCAGGTATAATCCTCCTAAAAAGCACCATGGGTGAAAATGATGTAGTTTTAAAATTAAATATTGTTTTAATGCAATTTTTTTTAATAATTTCTGAAAGTATATCTGCAAAATCACACACGTTGACTTTGCTGGTTTATGTGTGTGTGTTTCCTTGCCTCCGGGCACTAACACACACACACACACACACACACACACACACACAGACACAGACCCTTTGGCAGCGATCTGACTCCACATGAATATGAATGAGGAAGTAACACACAGGGGAGAGTCAGGGAATCTGATGACAGTGCAAGAAAAGACCAGCGCATCTACAGGGATATGTGAGTTCTCAGCCCTGCCAGTGATATGATAAAGTGGCTGAATTTGAATATATATGTGCGTGTGTGTGAACCCGTGAGCCTGTGTGTGTGTGTGTGCCTCGGAGTGTGTCCCATCAGATGGATATGAATAATGTATTGATAGCCAGCCCCCTGTGGTATAGTCCACTCAATCTCGTGTGTGTGTGTGTTGTGTTTAGCCTGCCCAGCTGGCAGGGTCACAGGGGATGCACACACACAGTCCCAGGAGAGGTGTGGGTGCATGTTCGCTTTTCATCATCAATCAACAGAGCAAACTGTTTAACAACAACAATGAGGCAGTTAAGAGGCCCCTCGGCTCATGCCAGAAGTGGTGATAATTACCTAAACATGAAGTTGTCAGTCTTCTCCCTCCTCGGCCTCTCGCTGCATCTGCCCCCTTTCTCGATTGTGTGCCGAGTCAAGCGTGACTCACTCAGAGGCGAGACAGACAGTAATTGGCTAGATTGATTTTTAAGAGCGTATTCAATTGACCTGCACCGTGTTCATATGGTGCACTTTCTTTGAGCCTGATAAATGCTTCAGTAAGTTTTCTAATGCTCTCAAATTTGCTTTGGCTGAAAAGTCTGGGCTCCTCAGCTCACACGTTGACTGTGTTTTTCCCCTCTTGTGTTAAAGAGACTGTCAAACACACCTCCTGTCAAAATTGTCAGCAGGTCTGTAAAGAGGCCAAATGCCACACACTGCCTGTGCTGTCTACACTTGCATGCATTTACTTATCTTTCATCTTCTACACACACATAAGATGTTTCCTGCGTCAGCCTCAGAAATGCGCACAGTGCTGTGATTAATAGGCAGGGGGGGATTTGTGTTCTAATAAATGCTTGATGAACACATTTATGAGGTAATTTATGAGTGAAATGAAAGATTGGGCTTCGCCTGCACTCATGTTAGTCATGAATTATTAATGGATAAACTACAAAATAAGATAAATAATACTCTTTTCCTTCTTTAGTGCAAACACCTTTGCCAAAAGAACAGTTTTCATTATTACATTTATTATTTTTGTCAGACAGTGAACATATTGGGCACTAACAGTGTATTATTACCACTGCACATCCAGCGGACATAAGTGACATTAACCTCGATTCCCCCCTACAGCTCTGATGTAATATACACCTTCTCCTCTGGGAGCCATGTGAGTCTTTAGCTGCTAAATGCTCCGTTACATACTCCGGCTGGTTGTTGCCTCTCTGCTGTTTAGCTGGTGAACAAGCTGCATACATCGTTTTGATGAAAAGTTTTATCGAACTGAAAATAATATTTGAAAGTGACAAAAAAAAGGTGCTAAAATGTCGTGTGTAGATTGAGGCAACGACAGAGTTTGATGATTTTCTGCTGTTTCACTTCACAATCAAAAGTGTCATCTGTTGTTACTATTTTTAACAAATAGATTAAGTTACACATTCCATATGTGAACATTTTATGTTATCGTCTCTATCAAAACAAACTTGTGCACTATCATGTTACTGGGTTGAGTCTCTGATGTGGCAGGTGTAAGCGTGAATGAATGAACAATTGCTCGTCATGTTTGCTTGTGTGTTCACTTGTTGTACTCGCGGACGTGTTAAATGTAAATGTGTGTTTTTATTTTAATTTTATTTTTTCCATTTCTGACCCAGTTTTTTAGCCTTGATGTGACTGACCTCTGCCCTCAGGAGCAGCCCCTCATTGATTTCAGCTTTGTTCGCATGCAGCCAAGTGTCAGCGACAATCAACACAATTTCCTGCTTTGATAGTGTAAGCGATCCACTGGGAAGGAGGAGGAAGAGCCACGGAAGGAAGGATCAATTCTTGCAGAGAAAGTTGTACAGTGTGGCAGCTGCAACCTAACTTCCAACTGAAAATGCACGTGAGCACTGATGTTTTGTAATATAAATACTTTAACTAATATTTATTTATTCACAGCATTGCATTGATGAGGATTTCACTCTATTTTCTTAGCTCTTTGGTTGAAGCACGGCGCAGACTCGCAGAGGCCGCCTTCAGAAACATGCTCTCACAGAGACGCATAGCCTTGAAACACACAAACAAATCCATGATATTGATCAGTGTGTTTCATATCGGATGCTGTAATCCATCACGCCAACAGAGTGGGATTGGCCTAATTTATATCATCTGAAAGGTGTAATCAAAGATGAATGAGCCCCAGCGTGATAGAAATGCGCACTGGGTCATAATTTCTACCACTGTCAGCAATGGAAGGAATGGATAAGCCCACCAGCCACTGCAGTATAAGTAAACACACAACTGAGGCCCCATCGTCCTCTAAATACAAACTTTTTACATTACGACACAGTAACATCATGGTAATAACATGGTAATATAGTAATTCATTCCTAGTTCCAATGCAATGCCCAGCTTGGTAATAATAACAGTGTTAATATAGTTATAAATGAAGATAATGTTACAGGAAAACCATGTTATTTCCAAAGTAATATCACACGAAACTGTTTGTAAAATCAATAATCACCATATTATAAATTAAATATGTCCTATACACTTTTCCACTGCCAAAACTTGTGATTGCTATAGAAATAAAATGATATTACCATATTACTTACTCTTATGCTAGTTAATTAAAATACTATTGCAATATTGTAATGAACTGCAATCACGTCTTCACTGTATGTTTGATTATCGCCAATTAAGTAATACAAGGCAAAAAACATTAATGAATATATAAATAGGCTCACAGAAGGTTGCAGGTTTGCATCCCAGTTGTAGTCTTTCTGTGTGTAGTTAACATCATTAACCCCGTGTGTGTGTGTTTGTTTTCTCCGGGTCCAGTTTCCTCCCACCGTCCAAAAACATGCAGAAAATAACTGGACACTCTGAAACTGATTGTAGGTGTAAATGTGAGAGTGAATGTTTGTTCATCCCCTGGGTCATGTGACGATGCAGAAGGCTGACCCTGAGGTAAAGGATGGCAGTGACGGAGAAGTGGAGGAGGAGGAGGGAGGAGGAGGAGGGAGGAGAGAGAGTAGCTGTAAATATATGTGTAAATATACATAAACATTTCATTTTTTTTTTTTTAAAAAGCACTTAAGAACTCCAACCCTTTAAAAAAAGACCAAGAATAATCTGTTTCCTTGGTTGCGGTAGATCCAGCAGGGATTTGCAGAAACATTCAGCAGTGACACAGATCTACATAATCATTTTAAGTTTCTACCCGCTCCTTCCGATGATTCTCCTGCTGTCACTTTAGATACCGCTAAAACTGATTTGGGTCCCTAATCTCCCAGTATTTCTTAGACTTTAAAAATCTCTAATATCATAAGGAGATTATTTCATTTATAATTGATTGAGTGCATTTGCCAGAGTGCCACTTCAAAGTTGCTGAATTAAAGATGCATTTAAGAAGCCTGGGTGCCGGGAGTCGCAGGGTGGGGTGGGAGGTTGTGTTGGGGGGCGGGGGGGGAGGAGGCTTGTGTTTTCTCCCTGGAGAGAGCAGAGCAGTAGCTGGGACTGATCCATGGAGATGTCTTAAAATGGGTGCTCACAAAGTGTCTCTCTTGGACGAGGCATCAGAGGACATGGCCAGTGGTGGGAATCTGCGTGTGAGTTGGACGGACTCCCCAGCAGAGAGGAGGTCAGTTCCTGTCCGTCCTCAGAGTTTAGTCTGAATAAAAAAAACAAACAATGTCGTCTTCTGGTTGCAACATCAAGACCATGCAGGCTCCTATTGGACGATACAGCTGTCAATCAATCTCACTGGCGTCCACTTATACTGCATGTGCTGTACTTTATTGTCTTATTTCGCCTAAAAGGGAACATCATTTATGCACAATCTGCATTGTGCTCATGAAGAGGACCAGAAACGAGTGACACACGTGGGACCATTACTGTAACTTCCATTCAAACAGACTTCTTTTTGAAAGGGTAAGGGCAGCGTCGTCCCCTCCTCATGGACAACTGCTACTTCTGTCCTACTTCCTGGGCTTCACTTTTCAGATTTCAGAAGATTTTTTTATATACAGTCTTTGCTGAGAACACATCAGGAGGATGATTCCCAGGTGAAGTCTACTCTACCTGTAAGAGACTTTATCTCAATACCTTCCTCTCCTCTCATGCACTGCCACAGTGTAAGTTTTCCTAAAGCCTTTTTTGTCCCCCTCATACGCCCTATCTTTGGATTCCCAGCACACTAAAATATTCACAGACCAATGCTGAAATACTTTGCCCCCGACTCCCCATTTGCCCTTTTTAAAAGATGCTACTCGGGAATCATATTCTGCTCATTGACTCACCAGTACCTAAAGCTCCTCCCTATACCGAACCACTCTGAGGGTCTTCATTAACGCGCTGAGCAAAATGGAGCAAGTCTTTAAAGAAAATCCCTTCTCAGCCTGAGAGAACGGAAAAAGATATGGTCTATTTGGAGAGCTCAGGTCTATTGGAGTGCTTAGTTCTGACTAAATGAATCTTGACAGTGAGGAGGATGCTCTCCTCCTGCCCAGTATTGTAACAGCTGAGCATATGCCCCCCCCTCCACTGCCTTAGATGTTCTGACACCCCCCCACCACCACCACCTCCTTCTCCACCATCACCACCACTATTACTATGCTTTGGCCCAACCAGATCATAATCCTCTTAACGCTCTGCCTTATTAACCACTCATCTAAATGACATGAAAGCAACTGGCTTGAGAGAAAGAAGGGGGAGAAAAAAAAAAAAAAGCAAATTATTTTCCTTGGAATAAAGTCCTGGCCCTCTCACCAAACACTGCTTTGTATTTCACATTTGATTATGTGACAAGTGTATCTAAGTCTGCTCGAGGCTCAGGAGAAATGTATTTCAGACCCCATCAGGCGCAGCAAATTTAAAAGGAGAGTCTGTGATTGTACACACACACACACACAGTGGTAAATTGAATTTCAATTAAGATGATTTTCTCACACAAATAAATGGATTTTCTTTTATTCACTTGAAGATAATGGGAAATACTGATCCCTATTACCAGCCTCAGTGGAATCCACTCATTAGGGTCTTCTGTATGAATTAAGAACTCTATTTCCCCCCCATTTGCCCTCGTACCCGTCACGAACACATTCCTCCCTATACGACCTGGTGAACCTCTGTAACACCACCTCCACCTGTAAATTGATTCTTGGTTCAATTACTTGACACAGTTTCTTGCTCCAAAGGTAGCTCAGGTTTGCTCCCTCAGTGCCGTTGTAGGCTGAGGCTTACACAGGAGCAAGTGACTGACACACATTGCATTTATGTGCCCCTTACCTTTACCTTAACCGTCTCAACTACACGCCTAACCCTATAACCAGGTTTTAACCCATGCACAGCCTTTTTAAGGTGTGACAGTACGTGAGGACCAGTCAAAGTGCCCTCGCTTCCTTTGGTTTACGGGTTGTTTCTTTTTTTTTTTGCACACGCTCGGGTTTTGAGAAACAAACACAATCAAGCGATCAGCCACAACACTCTGATTGTGACAAGAACTGTGAGGTGCGGCGGAAACGCACGCCACACAGAATAAGTTCCTGCAAATGTTGGCGGGAAAATGCAGGGCTAATGCAGTGCCTGACATAAACCCAATGTCTAATTCTACCCCATCATGACCCATAAACAACACTGTGACAGAATGTGAGGACCAGCCAAAATAGTATCTAGTACAAGTACACACGCACACACATGCGTTCTGTTTTTAGGAATCTGGCCAAGTGTTAAACGAGTGTGAGGGAGTGACTTTTGAGGGTCACATGGCTACAAATGCCACATGTCAGAGTTTAATTGCACTGCTTTGCTCCAAAAAACATTACAACCAAATTATGAAGAGAAGCAGTAATGAAAATACGTTCCCGACAGCTATTCATGTTTCCTGTTCTCATGTTAATTATCTATTTAATATTTCAGTTATCATGGGTCAAATGACAAATTCAATTCCTTAAGAACCTTTTTAAGCTCATTGATTTAGCTTTATACTTGTAAATTTAATCTTTCTATGTTATTTATGATCATTTTTACATCGCAGCGGACAATATTGAAAAACAAAAAATCCCTTACTGTCCAACAACAATCAGGAGGCACAATTAATAAACACCGTTTGCAGCTAATGAGCCAGGTATTTTTTTTGACCTCATAGTAAAACTATAATTGATGATGGATTGACATAATTCCGTTTATCTAAAATCATAACTTCAGAATATGGAGTCAATATAAGGTTGGATTTAGTCCACAGGGTTGGCTACAAAATTGAAATCCGGTTCAAATTCAGCAATTTTAGTGCATCTGTTGTTTTAGTGTCAGAAGGACACTTGAATTCCTCAACTCTGAAACCATCTAGCAAATGGACTATCATACTAATTAAAAAGAGAACTTTATTTTCTTAATTCAGAGCAGCCTCAAACTCACTTCTGTTGAAAGAAGCATCTCCTTTACAGTCCAACAGCTGGTCAGGTTTTAAATTCCTCATATACTTCATGTCTCTCTTAAGCCAGTGTGTGGACCGTATTATCGTGTCTGTGACAAAATCTCACACCACAACCATAAATGACTCTGTCAAGTCCAATTCTGGATCACGGCAATGTTCAAAAAGCACCAGTTACCTGATTGTTAAGTTGACTTAATATTTATATTTAAGTTTTCCCTCACTGAAAACCCAGTATTCAGGGTCATTTTGTGTTTTTTTTACGTGCACAGAATCTTGGAGATTAAAGATTTTAAATAAACATTTTTATCTCAGACAGAAAACTGCTTTATCAGGTGTTTCTCCTCCTGTAGCTGTTTGTATCAATTAGATACCGCTCAGTATGAAATACGGCACTGCAGACCTGCTGAGATAAAAAAAAAAGAGCTGGAGTTTTTCCCCTTCCCTTCTTTACACCCCGTGCTCCTGTTAAGTTGACTAAAGACACCATGTCCAGGGCTTTGTAAGGTCTGTTTGGTTTCCCCACATCTTGTTTTCTTGTTGCTCCTCAGCGCCCTAAGTCCCTTTCAGGGAGTTTATGAGGGCCCGCCTTGTGAGGAGAAAGCCTTGGTGGTGTTTGCTTTGGAAATAGTCTTCTGACAGGGTGCTAAAGGAGCATGTCAGAGCATAGGTCCTAAAGTGTTTGGGCAAAAAGAGTGGCTACCTCTTGCCACTGAGGAATCTGCCCTTCTTCGGTAATCTGTCACACCTCCTTCCAAATAAAATGGCTCAGAGATTTTCACACAAGTCTGTCAGGGTTAATATTTACCCGTGCCCTTTGGTCAAGAGGCTGAGAGTGATATAGACAGCGGGAGAGAGAGTTTCTGTGTGTCCTTACAGCTGACAACGTGTTAAAACCCTGTCAAACATTTCATCAGGATTTTGTTCCTTAGTGACTGCAATAAGCACTCCTGAGTTAACAAGAACCTATTAACTTTACACTCATAGTTACAAGTCTGCTCAAATGTGCTCTTATGCGTGAGATATAAAGCATTAATGTACATTAAAAAAAGAAGGAGAAGCAACAAGTTAGCTCAACTAAATAATTAATCATAATATCTCTTTAAAACTCTTTAAAATTTAGATTCTTCTATTTAGACTTTCTTTTCTTTTAGATTAGATCATTCTCACTTGTGCCTCATTATCTCTCACCACGCTTCATAGTCTTTTTCCACCACAGGCCTTTTGACACGTTATTGTAGCAGGAGAAGTACAGGTTTTAGTGACAACACAGTAAATGATGCCTCTGTTCTGTTCAAGTAGTCAGGAGAGAGTGACAATGAGCCAGCGCGCACCCTGAACCTGAGGCAGCTAAATGGAACGCAGCCATCGTTCATTTGATTATTTACACCTGCGTGCTTTTCCTGCTGTGACCTGTCAAAACGCTTTCCCTCTGTTCCTCACCAGTTTTTTGTTTGTTTGTCCATTTGCACATTCAATTTTCCAGCATTTCGTCTTAGAGATTAGGTTCTGCACGCATAATTTGTTATTTTGGACAGACTCTTCTTGTATCCTTAGACCGTACGTTTGGTTTCCTGACTGAAGTCATTTAGAAAGTAAGAAAATATAAGTATAATAAAAAGTTACTTTATTTTTTTTTACAATATATTTATAAAAAGAAGTCTGTTTGAATGGAGGTCTAAGGGAAAATGAGCCTTCTCACTTGAGTTGTAAAGTCAGTAAACACTTTCCTGTAGGGTTTCAGGTCGCCTTCAATCGCACATATTAAGTGATAAATAGGTGATAAATTACAGCACGTATGAGTGGAAAAAAACTGAGATTGACATCTAGTATCATCCATAGGATCATGGTGCCAAATCACGATTCAGGAGTCTTTAATTTGTTAGTTCAGATTCTTCTGTGTGATGTGACAACCAGTAGACACTTTTTTTTTTGCTTAAACATGCATATACAATAGTAACAAACTTTATATACCTGCACTGCTAAAGCTACCTAATAACAAAGGACTCCTTCTATAGAAACAAGAAAAGAAATAGGGCCAAACATTACCCTTTAATAACTCATGTTAATGCTCAGAAACAAACCAAATAAGATATATATTTATTTTTGAGCTTAAACGATGCTGGTAGATCAGTGTATTTACTTTTTTAGAGCTAAGTGTCATATCCTGTTTTCAGTGTCTGTCTCCAGCTTCATATTTAATAAACTATAGTAGTCTTAAACTCAGCCTTCAGTCTGTCACACAGCTGTCTGTCATAGACTCCTCATCATACACATGTGGCAGTGGGTGAACTTAGGGAGGCCCTGCAAAGAGAAAACGGGGAGGGAGCAAGTGGGGCAAAGCGGAGGAAAAGGAAGGAGGGAGGGAGGGAGGGGTGGGATTTACCGTGGCCTGTCGGAAGGCTAATTCCTGTGCAGGCGTTGGAGCTCCTCAGCTCCATCGTGGCTCAGATATTCAGATTTTGGCTGGGCTGCCATGTGGGCTCTGAGATACTCTGCAGCCGGCTCCTCCCCCGCTCTATTCAGGGCCCGCGAGGAGCCTTGGGATGGCGTTAAAAAGGAGATTAAGTTTCCACCAGAGAGCAAAGCTCCTTAAGGGGGTATCTGTGTGCCTCTCAGCCGCCTGGTCAGTGAGGGGATACATGAGGGAGGCCTCGCTATGAGCTCCACAGAGACACTGCAGGGTGGAGGGGTGGGGTGACACATTAAATAGGTGGGGGTAAAGAACGCGGCGAGGCTGACCTGACCCCACCTCCATCCCGACCATGGCGACCAGCTCAAATGGCAAATATCACATCAGATTCACAGCTTAATATCTGCTCAGAGGATTTTGCTTTTGTTTGTCTGAAATGTACAAACATATAATGTCATTTGAGAGTATGTGTGAGGGGTTTGTGTGCATGACCGTGCATGTGCTCTCCAGTGTGTGAGAGAGAGATACAGTAGATCTGTGCTTAAAGAGCAATTTCAAAACTGGGCTCCAAATGTGAGAAGTGATGATGCTTTAACCCTCTCTGCGTTTATCGCTGTGATCCTTTCAGTTCTCTGTGGACATGTAAATGTAAAGAAACATATATATTATGACGAAAAGTGTCCATCATTGATTTGGTTTAAGCCCAAACCACATTTGGCCATCTGGGATAGAGCAGATTTATGAGTACCCGACTGCAAATTTTAAACTCTGATGTAAATTAAGTTATTTTATTATGAGCAGGGACACTGCACATGCATGGACATCGACATGTAAACAGGAGTATAACAGAATAAAGCAAATAGGACAATAACAGCAAATTAAGTAAACTGTTATTTTGTTGCACGTAGATTTTATTGCACTTAGATTAGAAGGACATAGAGCAAACTGCACTTCAAAAACCTTTGACTTAAAAGAGTTGGAGCACTAAGGAGAGGGGAAAAAAAAACCCTTACACATCCCTTTAGTTGATTAGCAATACTGATGACGGGGTTGGATGAGAGGGGAAAAAAATCTCTGCTTCATCTTTGTAGCAGAGCCGAGAAAAAGTCTTATCTGCTCAGTTCAGCAGCGATCTGTCTCTTCTGGGAAGTGAGGATCGCTGTGCAGTGGGACTGTCAATTCCTGCCAATAGCTGTAATGGGTCCTAATTCCACATTAATGCAGTCTAAATGAAGTGTCACAGAAAGATTGATCTGCTGAGGGCGTTGTCTTGATGAAGGTTGTTCTACTGACTGGGCGCCTCAGTGGACACCTGGTTACCCTCCGCAAACACCCCAGGGGCTTCATCTGAAGCCCACAGAGCAGCCTGTCACGCTGTGTGTGTCGGTGCACGTTCAAAGAGCCTTAAATATGTTGTTGTAATTTTCCATGATTCCTATGAATAAATGCGTGCAGGTGGAGGAACGGAGCTGTCCCGTCCCAAAGGTTTCAAAGATTGTCTAACATTTGCTCGGCTCGTTTTGATGAAAGTGCGTTATTCGCCGTGTTCTGTTGTCTGACAGGTGCACAGACTGGATAATGTTGCCAGTGGGAGACCTTACAGGGAGCTTAAATACAACTAGTCCTCCTACTGTACATATCTAAAAGCCTTTCCATTAGCAATTCTTGTCAAGAGAAACAGATTTTTACTTACTGTCAAGTTTAAACCGCAATTGGACAGGCACTTTTTACATGATAAACTTTTGTGGGTCAAACGGTGTAAATAAAATAGGGCATTTTTATTTTTAATATACATATTACTTCTTACTAGTACTTCTACCTAGACTTACTTAAATTTCAACATTTATTTTTATTTAATATAAAGTTGTATTATATTGTATTAACTTTCCACACTTTCACTTTCGTTAGTCTAGTTGAATCTAGTTGGATTCATTTATTTTTTACCCACACTGAAAAGACCTTAATTCTAAACTTATTTGCGGTCTAGGACCACATGCATGACACTGATTTGATTAAAAAAAAAAGTAATGAAAAAGATCATTTTATATCTCCATCATATGCGTAATATTCAAATTTTCACTTGAGTCTAATGGTGTAAAGTGTGCCGCTGTATAAGACCTGTGGGCCCGTTAATGTCTCATTTGATGTTTAAATGACATTGATGCAGTGGTTACAGTTAGTCACGAGTCTTACAGACGTGGACACACTCCCTTCATATCAAATGCTGCTCCACGCTTAATTGAAATGCCATAAATGACATTTCATGTAGTTACGGTTACTGCGGCGTGTGGTGATGACCGAGTCAGCTGGAGAATGAGTGTATGCACATCATATTTGTATGTGCGTGTGTGACTGCACGTGCATATTTGATGTGTGTGTGTGTTCGACATGAGAAGCAGCAGGCCTCAGTAAACTGCAGCAAGGCTGTCGGTGTCACTTTGATTAACTCTAATACCAGGGCTTTTGGCACATGTGGTCAGGTTAATGAAACTCAGTCAGAAGGCACTTTCCTCTGGTTCCTTCCCCACCAGGAAGCTGCGGGTGATGGGATGAGGTTCAGTAGCTCCCTCTCTCGTTCCCCCACCCCTCTCCACCCGCACGGGACGGTATGACACCCGCTTTAGACTCTGATGCTCTTGAGATACTGAACTCCTCTGCAAACCTTCTTTTCTCACACATCCTGCTGACTGTAGCCCAGTCCCAGTGCCGGGGCCACAAGGGCCTTTCTGTGTAAGCTTTATGCATCTATTGAAAAAAATATTTTACAATCTACGGGTGACTATAGGACCAGACTATTGTTGTTTAAATGAACTTTTAGCCCTTTAAATTCTCTTTTAATTTTAACCCTAAAAGGACCAGAGAATGTCCTGTAATGCTAATTTTTCCAGAATGGCTTCCAATATTCTATAGTTATTTACAATTTACTGCATGTTAAAATATTGTTTTAACAATTTAAAATGAAGAAAAATGCTGCAGTTCTACATGATCAACAGATTTTGCATGCTACATCTTCCCACTCTCTCCTCTCGGGCAACTAACACACTGACAGCACAAACCGTCACGTAACTACGGCGACGCAAAGTGCGCTTGTGTAGAGATGTGGAATTATTAACTCTTGTGAACTACATATATCCCTGTGGTTACACTTTGTGTCGTACAGAAACACATGCACAACGTGGTTGTCAGTCCACAGATGAAGTGATTAGTGTGGTTTTGTTTGCAGACAGAGGAAGAAACTGAGGAGAAACACGGCCCATTTTACCCTCTTTGTTCATGTAATCCACAAACTGCCACTTGTGACAGAAAGTTGAAACGCAGAAAACTTTCCCCCCGTGGCTGTTCCAGTCAGTGGGCTCGGCGATTCAGACTTTCTGTCACAGAAATCCCGCCAATGAGAACACACAGAATTCAGTTAAGGTTTTTCAGTTAAGGATTGCCAAGGTTATCGTGACACCAGCTCCCCAAACCCTCAAAGTGTTTCTCGTTGCGTTCTCATTCTTCACTGACAGAGAAGTAGGGCATACTGTAGAATGAGCAACACAATTGGGGGAGGCATCCTGTCGCTTTAAGAGGGAGACCCATCTAATCTCTCCCTATCCACTCAGGCCCACGGATTTATACATTTTCTGCAATCACGATTCCCAAAGCCATGTGAGAGTGTGTGTGTGTCTGCCTGTGAGAGGGGAAAGTGTAAGACTGGCAAGAGGTACTATTGGGTGGGGTGGTGTTGGTGGTGGTGGTGGTGGTGGTGGGGGTTGTGGTTTGTTTGTGCTGTCCTTTAGAAAAAGAGCTTACGGGTTCAGCAGAAGAAACGCGGGGAGCTAATGTGAAGATTTAGGACTTTCTCCGAGGCTTGGCCTCATCTAAGCTCTGTTTGCTTGAGCCGTTTGTGGGGTCCTGCTCACACTAAACCCAGATTAATATTCCCCCCATATCCAACCAGCCCAGACACCAGCTCCTGGCCCCGCTGTCCTCCACCACCTCCACCCCTCCTCCTCACTGCCTTTTCTGGCCGTGGTCGTCTCCCTTCTCTAATCCAAGTCCGCTGCTTCTCATCTTGCTCTTTATCTCGTCTAAGTAAGCACCTCTCTCATGCCTTCTTCCATGAGTGGGGAAGCAGCAGGAGGAACGTAAATATGTTTTCCCTCATCCCTCCCCGTTGCTCACTGACCTCACTGAGGTTCTATTATTACTGACATGTAATCGCTTCAAGATTGCTTCTAACCTGGTTCACATTGGATGTAGTGGTTTACATACACCATTCAGTTAACCCAGCAAGAGCAGCTATTAATCATAGGGACTAATGAATAAATATACACCCAAATTGGGAAAAAATTCTGCAGTAATTTCTGCAGCTAGGCATCGCTCAATTAAAACAATAACAAAAGACCTATAGTTTGATGATGTTATGAGGTAGCATGGGATCATTCGTTGTCTCGTTGTCTCATCTGGTTCCCCTTTAAGTTTCAGTGGCAAAAATGTGCAGCAAATGACGAGTAGATCCATGTCGGGTGATATCAGTCAAAATGTTTGCTTTTGCATTTCAGAAAAAAAAACACTGAACGTGTCAAATGTAGTGATTACTATAGAAAAACACAAAACACATCAGTCTGAAATGACCAACTTCCCTAAAAGGTACACGATGTGACTGTTATCTTTTCACAGCCGAGTTATAATAATGGTTATTATGTCATTATTAACAAATAGCTCATGACTTATAAGTTAAGTTAAGATCAGCAGAAGGGAAGTCACTGCTGCACTGCATTGGTTGGACTCTCTCACGAGATTGTCACCTTCTTCTTCCCTCACTTTTTCTGTTGTTTTTTCCCACTTTTTTTTGTTCCCCATTCTCCCGAACGGATCAAGACTGAGCAAAGAATAACAAACACATTTAGAGCCAAGTGAAAAGAGGGATGAATTTAGCGTGCTAAACAGACAGGCTAAACCCATTACCTAAGTGTTCTTTATCTTCCCATATGCTTTTGTTGTTTAATCAGCTTTGTATCTCCAAATCCTGGATTGAGATAACAAACAAATGGATGAGCTCAACATGCAGAGTAAGAAAGCCTTTTTGCTGGCACACTAAAAACCAGAGGCGAGCCTTGTGCCGCACAGTGGTCAGAGCAGAACACACAACAGGGTCAGATGCTTTGATTTCTGGACTGGACCGAGCTACGGCTCTCCTGGAATTACCTCCTTTGCCCCCGGGTTTGCCGTAAAGAGATGGACCCATGGAGAGAGAGGAGGGAGGTAAAGCTGGAGCTCACAGATTTGCAATCTTCAGCCACGATTTCTCTCTGCTTCTTCTACATAAGAAAAGAAGGATTCTAGATTATCTCTGGAATTCAGAGCCAATAGGAGTTGAAGATTCCCTGAATACAGAGAGGACTTAGCCGGCAAAGGGCCCATACAATAGAGACAGTTATTATTAGATTTACTGTTGGATTTCTGACAGTATGGTTTGTATATGTGGGCTGACCACAAGGACCTAAAGTGAACAGATAATGACAGTTTTACATAAAATAAACTAAAGTCTGGAAGTCAGAGGTGATTGTTGTTTGGTGGTCTTCATGTATTGTTGATATACGTATCATAATCCTGTTAATTAATGCTGGTAAGCAGAATCTGTAACTTTTGGAAAAAGTGAGCAGTTGCCTATTTTCTTAACTAAGCAGCTCCTGACTTTTCAAATATATCTACGAAGAACAAAAGACATGTGAAAGACATGTTTATAATACCTTTCGAGATGTTTAACTGTCTTTGACGACCTGTCTTTGCTGCATTTTGCAATCACGTGTTCTCTGTTTAAGCGTTATCAAAAAAGACTTGGACAACAATTTACAATTTACAAATCAAGTGGTGCAGCAGCAAGCAAGCAATCTTTAATCCAATTTAATATTGACCTTTTAACCCTTTAACACCTAAGCCTCAACATGTCCATCTGGACTTTTTTGCTTATTTTTGAGTCTGATTCGCCGGTTTCCTGCAACAGTGTGAATGAAATGACTATAATAACCACACGATGGCTTTGACTTGCAACTGCTCAGCTTTCAGAAACCAGAATTTGTCCAATAGCACAAATGCTCGCTTAATTACAGCAGTGCAAATTTGCGCAAACATGTCGTCTGCGATACGCTAGGCGTTAAAGTAACTCAACTAAACAATCAAAAGCTCAGAAAATACCACATCACTTGTCAAACAATCGGAAAGTGTTGAAAGTTTGGACTGACACAGAACTCCAAAACAATATGGCACGAAACAATTCTGTTCAGACCAAAGAAAGTGATGATAATAGTGGGTGCAGGCGACCTCAATGTGCATCTCACAGCTGAATTCCCCCAGGGTAGAGGGGCTCATCGCCCCATCTTGTTCCCCCCCATCATCTACACACACACACACACACACACATACCCATAGTTCTGGGAATGCTGAGGAAAATAGCCCTCATTTATTATTGCCACACTCCCTCGTCTTGTCCCCTCGGTTCAGCGGGTGCGCCGCCAAAGCACGTCTTCCCCCGCCAATGTCACACAATTACCTCTTAACTGCTCAAACAAATAGAGCGACCCAGAGAGTGACATCAAATCAAAACTGTCACAGGTGATTGAGTCTAGTCATCAAGGCAGCCCGCCCGCTACCTGACAGGAGAGTGAGGGAATGAAAGGCAGAGCGAGAGAAGAGGGAGAATGTGATAGCTGCTTTATAATAGACCCCTAATAATGTATAAACACCCCCTCTCTCTTTCTTGCTCCTCTCATATTAAAGTTGGGCACAGAGTGCACGATGCCCTCCTTTTCAGCTGCTCCACTCCCTCTCGGGACTCCGGATGGAGAGAAATGGTGGTGAATGGAGTAATGATAGGGAAAATGATAGAGGGGAGATTGAAATTTCCATCCTCTCTGAACCATGCCGACTCTGCTCCTGGAAAAGACATTGGCTGCTAATGGGGTTAGATCACACGCATGAGAGTTTGAGGCCTGAGTGATGTTAGCGGTGGATGCTCCAGACACAAGGTTGGAGGAAAAAAAAGAGACAAAACAACACTTTTAATAAGAAAACTCCCCTAAGGTTCGGGTGAACAGAGTGAGAGTCCCCAGACCCCAGATTCCTCCAAACAGTCGGAGCTTCCGTCTGCTCAGGATTTCACAGGTGGATGCAGACAATATCACACAGCTCGCAGATAGGATGATAGTGCATCGCACTGAGAGAGCGAGAGGGAGAGAAAAAAAACATTACAGAGCGTGAGCAAAGGGTTGAGCAAGAGCAAACCAAGTGGACATTAGGGACATGATGATGTTGTCAGTGTCTGTTGTAAATTGGAGAATGACACAGTCAACAGACACGGCTGGCTGCTCGCCTGGGCTGTGACACTGACAAATGGAATATTTCAAAGGACTTAATCAGAGAAGATGGGGTTTGGTCTGCAGGTGACACGAGTCCCGCTCCGGCGCTCACAAAAAGAAAACTGATTGCCTACCCTGAAACCCCCACAACATCTCTGTTTCTCTCTGTCACTCCTGTACAAACACATTGAGATTTAATCAGACATAGCCAATGAAAGAAGACCAATATAAATTTGATGAGAAACAGACAACACAAAGAGTCTATGCGTGTGACTCTGTGGCCTTAAATCTTCTTTAATTTCACTTATAAATGCTATAAATATACACAAAGTACATGTGACAGATCTGCGTTACTTTAGTTTTTCACGAGTAAGTAAATGTCAGGTGATCAAAGTCAATGATTAGTAGTATTAATATTTATTTTTTCATATTACTACTGACTAAAAATAAAAATAATAATAATGCATTTGTTTGCACAACATAAAAAGTAAAAGGAGAAATTAATATTATATGTCATATGGTGGTGATGCAGATACTAATGCAGATTTGAGAATTTAACTTTTACTGATTTAACTGTTAACCTTGCGAGACAGGACACTGTGGGAAGCTGATTTGCCTTGTTGGAGGTTCGCACTGTGTAAGTGCTTCCTGTGGTTATTGGTTCCACACCAAAATTTTATTTAAAAGTCGTGGTGGGGCAGTTTGGGGGGGTGACCAATAAATAAATAAATAAATAGGCTTTATTTTCTGCGTAACAGGACTACGTGTATTTCAGTCAGCTAAAAACGTTCCAAATACATGAAAAGTTCAACACAGATTCGACTGTTTTATTTTTTTTATTTACCAGGTAAAAAACATTGAGCGGGGTGACGTGGCCGAGAGGTCAGTAGCACACGTCTTAATAAATATCACGATTACAATAAACAGATTACAAACAATAATGATCAATGGATTCCCGTTCATCTGTCATTTAAGCTGCAAATGAAAATTATTTATGAGTCATTTTGAGTTCAGGTTGGAGAGTACGGCAGAAGAACTGAACGCTCTTTTCCCCCAGTTCAGTCTGAGCAGTCAAATGAAAGCTGTTACTGGAGCGTCACGCAGAGTTCTTCATAGTTCTTCAATTCAAATATTTTGTGTTGCAGTGACATCTACCTTGGATGTACGATATGGTAATGCAGCTTGCACAATAATATCTCTACATGGTGTTTGCTCTTCTCACTCTGCCACAGGTTACCTGGCAGAGGCCGATCAACACTGATGAATCTCCCTGCCTAAGGAAGAAAGGAAGGAAGGAACGGTAGAGAGAATACCTGGCGGGTGAGAGGAGAGAAAGTTTTTAAGGATTTTACAATTCTTGTTCAACATGCCAAGACCCTTGTGCTGATAATTAGCCTTGTTCCAAACTACCACCCAGAAAGCAGCAACAAACCCAAAATGAAATCCATCTCCTAACTGCTTTCTTTCCAGGGACGGGCATGGCGGTGCCACCAGAAAACTGTATGCTAGTTTGGGATTGGTGATTTGGTGCCTCAAGTTCAGTAGCCCCACGCCAGGTATGAATCACTGCAATGGGTTGCGGCCCTGTCACAGCGGCTGCAGATCAATGATAATTACCACCTTGACACGAGTACGCTTATTACTGAACAGGATCAGGGACAGGGGCCTGAGCTGCGGTGGCCGTAGGGCCCGATCGATAGTCCAGGAATAATGGCTCTCTGGGGCCCTAGATTGGACTTTGCCACTAAACAAGCCATTACAGCTGCACGCATGACAGCTTAGGTCTAGATATGCGTCCTAACTCTCCTTCTCCTGGAGGCTTCTCTCTTAGAGCCTGCCTCACTATGGCTCCCACATGCCTCAGTACTCAATCTTGTCATAGACTGTTATGGGCAGGCGAGACATATGCCTCTGGCTCTGAGACGTGTTAACCAGAAGTGAGTGATTATGGGACGCATGCTGCTACAACACAATGTGCTCCTGTGCAACATGCCGGAGAACGGGGCCTTGCAATGTGACCTGATGATTGCCACTGAGCATAGAGATCAAACACAGCTGCACTGGTGCGTGTTCATGTGTGTATCGTCACACGTAAAACAGACTGCACACAAAAGCAGGGACATACGTGTGAATAAGGGATGCTGATCCGACTATGGCAGCCCTCATCTTCTTTTCTCTTTGATTTCTACCACTTTCCCTCCTCCAGATCCCATGTTTTTTTCCCCTTCTCCTTTTTTAATCTGGTCATACCTGTAATCAGGCTCTGCGACGAGAAACTTCAGAGAATCAATTAGTCCTTGCCTCATCCAGGAGCCAAGACGATTCCTCTCGACTTGAGCCGCAAACTCCTTCTATCAGGAGTCATTCTGCCAGCCTAACACCTAGACTCCTCTCTCCTGAGCCCGGATAGGTTTGACTCTAAGCCTCTAAAACGTTGACAACCCAAAGCGCCTTTCTCTCGGCAAGCCCTAACCGCCTGCCTCACCCCGGCCCCTTCTCCTCTTTCTAATCGTCGTTGCCGCTAAATAAAGAAGGATTTTCTTTTTAACCACAGCACAGAGCTGCACTTAATCTGTGTTATGGCATTTGTATCCACAATTAAATAAACAGTCCATCTACAGAGAACTCAAAGTACATCTTGCACTAACATCTGCTGAGAGTGGAACTGAGGAGACGCCGATGACGCCAGGCCTCCCGTTGTCCAGGGCAAATTAGCTTGTGGACAATGAAGTTTTTAAATGCCACCACATGGCACATATAAATGCAAACCTGGGACTCTTGTGTGGCTACAGCAGGCCCTTGAGTGGAGTATGGAACAAACAGAACATTGAAGGGTCAGATTTAATCCCCCCCGCCCCTGCCTTTTGTATTCAGATTAAAGACTAAGGAGGATTTAGAGGAGCCTGAAGTCTCTTGTTAAAAGACTGTGTTCTCCACTTAACCTGCAATTTACCTGTCACTTAAACCCACTGCAGCGATCATCCACACCTCTGCTAATGAAAGGGGCTGTTATGTTTCTGCTTTTATTTTTTTCTTCACAGCGACTGAAGAAAGGCTTTATGTTCACTTGAGCCAATGAAAGTGGCATGATGAATTCCCCGACAGATGCTGATTAAAGCAGTGGCGGTTTGTGAAAGATACTTAACACTTTGGACGTGAACAGAGAGAGCGACAGAGCCAGAGAGAGTCTAACAAACCGGAATTCCCTTCTTGAACAGCTGGACTGACTGCGCCACATTCTTGAGTTCAATATGGAGCTAAAAACACACTATGAGGCAACTCGACTTGATTTGTATTTTCCAACTCAACTCATCAATGAAAGTGCCCGCGATGGAAACCTGACCTTCTTTTTCCCTGTTCCATAAACCTTTCACCGAGGCCAAGCGTAACATTCATGTGACCCCATACCAAGTCAGTGGAATGACTGAAACTGCTGTCATCATTCTACCACACCTCATCCACCCCCCCCCCTCCTGTGAGTTGTCTTGCCCTCTGCTGGGCAACCATAACACACTTCTAAATCTTCCTCCAGCCACAGAACTCGCCGGCTCCACAGCAGCAGTAAAGTGGACCATTTGTTTTCACAGCACAGCCAAAAGATGATGTTGAGACATTTTCAGCCACTCACTGACTGCCAGTGATCTGTGAGCCTCTCCTGCCCGGTGTGTGAAAAAAAAAAGATGCCCACCTAACAACCACACCGCTCTCGATGGAGGTTTACATGAGTATGCTATGTCTCTTCATCGTCACACTGGTTAAAACATCCTGATTCATTAGTCCATGTCTTATAACTTCAATTTTTCTAAATTTAGAAGCCCTTGCGTAAGACTAAAGGCAGCTTAGGAGCCGTGTGCGTTCATCTTCTACCGCTTTATCCTCCACAGGAGGTCTGCAGAGGGCGCTGGTCGCTACTCCATCACAGGGCTGCATACTTCTAAATCTCAACAAAGGACGTGAAAATGTTTTAGGATGCATTACCTTCTGTGGTCAAGTCACAACTAGGGCCGTGTATCGACCTCCAGTACTTCTGTGGTGTTGAATATCTAAAAATGTGCCGCTGTTTAATGTCAGTTAGCGTCCGCGAGCCAGTAAACATGCTGCATGAAAGTAACAGCAGGAAGTTACTGTTACTGTTACTGTTATTGGGGAGACCTAAAGTCAAATATAAGGAACACATGATAGTGCACATAATAAAAATGAGAGCAGAAAGTTACTCATCGGGCCAGCTAAACTAGGAGTGCTGTGCCAATCTCAGCTGACATAGGCATGGCACACCCTGGACACTTCTCCAGTCCATCGCAGGGCCACGTATGGAGACTAAGAACCATTCACTCTCACACATCTTTACTAAACCAATTGCATAAAATTGGTATCAAAAAAGTATTTGGGAATCACTATCAAAGTTTAGATATCAATATAAATACCAATGATGTCTATCAAAAACGTAATCAATACCCGGACCAAGCCTCAAAACAGTGTGGAGGAGCATGATGGAGATGAAGGAGATCATTTTTTCACCTGCTTGATGTGAAACTGTCAAAAACAGACAGCAGAACTCTTTCAGTGAGGTCAAAGTGAAGGGCGGGAGCAAAAACAAAAATCAATCTCCTGCTGCCCTTCATTTCCTCGTGTTAAAAAGGACCACTGTCTGGTCTTTATTTTTAGAACTTTTGCCTTCCTATTTCCACTGCTCACTCTCCCCTCCCATGCAAGACAGTTCCCCCTGGTCCGTGAGAGGTGCCTTCTTTATTCTGAAGCCCACCTGTCTGTCTGTCTGCCTGCACATCAAACCCATCCCCGGTGGGCTTCTGTGTTAAACTCCAAAGTTAAAACCCATTACTGAGCTATCAGCCCGCTTGTAATGCTGTCTAATGACCTCATTTCCCTAAGTGTCAGCCCTGTCAGTCACCAGAGGCCCTGTCAGCTCGGCCGTCCATGTCCGAGGGCCCAGCTTGCTCAAAGGCATCACAGCCACCGCGGTCACTGCAGCGGCGGCGCACACCACATCACGGCCTGTTCTCATCAAAAACAGGATAGAATGCTCGATCTCTGAAAATATGTCATGGCAAAGTGACTGGGGACACAGGGGGTAAGAGACTTTAGAATGAAAGACCCGAGTATTTCATTTACCATATCCACTCTATTAGTCTGAGCGGCACAGTCAATCAGGGCCCCATTTTGATTCGAGAGGAGTCGGGGGACAGAACTGGGACACGGTAAAATGGCTGATGGTCATGGCATGGCTATTCCAGCTCTGCCAAGCGCAGTCTGACGACTTACGTGTGCGTACCGCAGGAGTCTCGCTTTGTCTTTAATTGTTGATGAAAGAGAAAACCGTGAGCATGTGCACAAAGGTTTAGAGCTGGAGTGGGTAGCAGCTGAATGTGTGAGTGTGTTTGCAGGTCTGTGTGTTCACTGTCTACTTTTCTCCCAGTTGTAGCCCTTTGTGAAATGATTTGGTAAATATGGAATGGGGCCCCAAGGCCACACAGGCCCAGCCCCTCTTTAGGAGTGGATAATTGACTCCTTTGCCTCGTTGATAATTCATTGCTTGCATATGCCAGCTAATACATCAACTGAAAGCGGGCTCCTGTCCCCATCTCCCCTGACACATACACACACACACACACACACGTTTGCACAGTTATTCTTCTTAGTACACTGCATTGGCTTTGATTCATCTGGAGAGCCTAAACAAAGTATTATCCCTAACCTTAACCATAACCAGTTCATGCCTAACTCTAACCTTAACCTATAACCACAATTCAAATCTTAGCCCTAACTCCTCAGACATGAGCTTCTGCCTCATTAGGACCAGGTTTTGGTCTCCATGGGGGCTACTGGTCCCGACATAATCAGTGTTTATGCCAGAGAAGAGGTAACAAATATAAGTACACAAACACACACGCACACAGCGAGAGCATAACCAGCATGCATAAAAATGGGGATGACAAATAGGAGCACTTCTAGATGTATAAATGAATTATGTCTCCTAAATACCTTGAGCAGAGGCGACTGTCAGACGCTGTCTGTTTTTAATCTGTGACAAAATATGAGCAGCTCCGAGTTAAAGGGAGGGAGCAGGGCTGCAGGAGAATGAGGCGAGAAATGAACGAGCAATCAGGCCATTAACACGCGGCGTCTGATTCAGCTTTGGTGGACATTTGCACATTTATCATGAGATGGAATAAAGTGCCCCTCCACCACCCCCACCCTTCTTGTCATTATAATGCAGCCCCTTCCACTGAGATAGATTAGGATTATTCCAACAAGACACCAGATATCATTTGTTTTACAACAGCTGAGTCAGCACTCAACGACAGTCATTAGGAACCGGCCGTTAGTTCAAGGAAGTGAACGGAAGGATAAAATAAAATTGATGGCACTTGATTTTAAGAGGTGTAATATTAAATGTCGGCTCTGTCCGATGACTGTGGAAAGAAACATAGCTTGTACAAAGAGTCTGTGATGAAAGTACAGCGGTCACTCACCTCGTGATGACTATGTTCACACACAAGGCCAAAGACAACGTGACCCTGTTATCGTTCTATCATCGCTTTCTGATTTCTGCTAATGTAGTGTATTACCTGTGGGGAATGTTTAATTCAGGTTCAGGGCCACAGGAGGATCACTGCAGAGCAGCCAGGCTCTCTGATCAAGCACAGCAAAGAGGTCACGATACATTCTTTGCACCCAGTCATTGAAAAATAATTATAACTCGATTCCAGAGACTAAATCACAGTTCAAGGTGGGACTAAACAAAATATATGAGCACTAAGTCCAATGTTCTCTTAAAGCCCGGCGTAAAACTTTGGCCAAATCAAATATACTGTTTCATACAATAACACACAAATCAATGGAGGCCTTTATTTTATATTTTAACACGTGAATTCTCAAGCATCTCAAAATGACGCCCCCGTTCACTCAAACTGTAATGAATCAATGAATGTACCAATACCTTTAATTCAAATCAAAAGTTTAGATAGGAGATAAGTGCACTTGTAGATGCATTTTTCGGGGTAAATTTAGATCTGGTGCACACACTTATGTGATATTAAGGTTAAGATAGTGATTGATTATTGGTGTCCTGCGTTGTGAGATGAACACTAAGTATCCTTAAGTGTTTTCACTGCGCCCACAGACCACACACGGTTGAGAATCAAAGGTAATAGGAGAAGACTTCCCTCTCTTTATTGTAATGTCCTTTAAACATAGACAAAACAGCTTTAGTGTCATATTGTGCACATGCTCTTTATAATTCTGTACAGTGGGATAAAAACAAACCTTTTCATTTTGTTACTGACTCAGAAAGACAGTGTGAAGGGCGATGCTGCCCTCTAGTGCCACAACACAGTATTGGGAACTTTGAAGTGCATCACTTTCCTCTGTGTGGTTTGATTATTGATCATTATTTAGAATCAATGCATGCACTCTAAATTAGAAGCACACATGTGGAAGTCTTTACATTTGTTATCTGGATCACCAGCAGAAAAAAAATGACACCAACTTTAATGTTGTTTTTTTTGTTTTTGTTTTTTTAATGGTAAGTTTCTCTATAAATGTCTAATTAAAATAAAATGGGGACGTTTTCTTCTTCTGAGAAAAACTGGGGCATAGCAGAGAAAGTAGTTCTTCATGTGGCTCTTCTACAGTTAGGCCTCTGGGCTGTGTTGTAACCCTCGTACACTGACAGCTGCAGGACCTCTAAGGAGAACAGGTTTCTTATCCTTATGGTTCACAGTGTGATCATGACCCTGCTTTACCTGACTTTGTTAAATGGCTTATGATAATTACGTCGACCTCAGCGTGTCATAATGAAACAACAAAAATTATTCTGAACTATAGACATGACATTGATCACAGAGCCAGGGTCATCTGTGGTGAAGACATCCACACTGTGGACTCCTATAAATACCCTAGAACAGTGTTTAATTCTTTTGATTGATATATCACTGAGTTTACTGTCAAGCATTGGCAACAGAGATTTCACTTCACGAGGAAGCAAGAGAACGCTTTGTTCTTTCCGCTGTCGGGTTACTAAACTTTGACACTTGTCATTTACTTTATTGCACAGTAGGAGGCCACATGGTTGGTGTAACTGTTTCCTCCCACAGTCCAAAAACATGCAGATTTTGTGATAATTAAATTGTGTGAGTGTGAGAGTGGATGGTTGTCTGTTTCTGTGGCCCTGTGATGGACTGGTGATCTGTCCAGGGTGAACTCCGCCTTTCACCCTGTGTCAGCTGGGATTGGCACCAGCACCCCCTGTGAGCCTCATGTTGAGGATAAAGTGGTTGAAGACGAATGGATTGCTGATTATTTTGACCTTAGTTATCTTCACTGATCCCTGTTTGCTTATTGATCTTTTCCCCCTGACATGTAGAATTACGCGTTGCTTGTGTGATTGTCACTGTGGTACAAATGACTTGCCTGATTCTGAATATTTATATGAACTTAGAGGGTCTACTGTCATGACTGAGGACTGAGTGCCGTCTGTCAATGAAGCTCTTTTATTTGGGTATAATTGTATCCATAAATCAGTGATGAGTTCTCTCATTCAACACGTTCCTCTTTGTGATGTTCAATAATGACTTTGGTGTATTGTGAATCATTCAGCTCTCACCGACACTTATTGTGTGATTAAGAACCATCGGCCTTGCAATCAGCATCATTACAGTTGCTTGTCATTACTCTAATGAGCGAGGTGGAATTAAATTAATTAAAACTGGCTCGCAAATTACCACAATTTTGTCGACGGCTTTCACTCACAGGGATATTCACAGCGTTGTGTTAAAATGAATACAAGAGCATTGCTGAGGGTGGAGTGACTCCGACTGGATTATTAAAATGTAATTTAATCTCATGCTGCACATATACTGCTCATAGTACATGGTGTATTAGCGGGGTTTGTGTCATTGGTCTGAGAAATAAGACTGCTATTGTAAAATGAATTACCTTCACTCTGAGCTCGCTGAGGTGAAATATGACGCACTAAACTGACAAAGTTGGAATCTGTTCTCATTTCTTTTGGTTGAGCAGGGTGTTATTGTCACAGCAGTGTGGTTTTTTTTTTGGTGGTTGTGAAAAGGAAGGATCCCCACGGAGCGTCTTCAGCAGTGGGGACAAGCAGAGGCGGGGGCCAGGATGATGACTTATTCTGCTTTTCAACAGAATGTGTTATTTAACTTTTCACCTGTAAAAGCCTCTGATATTTCACATCACATCAAGGAAATACGGGAAACATGTAGTTTTAAAATAACAAGAGTGTATTCACTGTGCTCTATCATTACACT
The DNA here is from genome assembly GCF_019176455.1 of Solea senegalensis. NCBI lineage: Eukaryota > Metazoa > Chordata > Actinopteri > Pleuronectiformes > Soleidae > Solea > Solea senegalensis. Next base: position 10,640,918 of record NC_058034.1, on the reverse strand, counting down.
TGTACAATAGTGCAATCTTAAATTCTTAAAATTCTGAAGTAGAACCGTAATTAATATTAACAACCTATTTCATGTCCAACAATGTCTGCAGTGAAAAAAGGTCTGTTACTCCAAAGTTTATTTGAGACATACATGCTATAAACTAAACGTTCTAAAACCACTTTTTCCTCTGAGCACAATCTGACAGGGACATTTTTACTGAATTATTATAATAAAAGTACCGCTGTTACTGACATTTTGCACAAGAATGAATCATCCTCGTCATTAAACGAGAGGTCGTTGTCTTTAGGTGAATATGAACAAAGCTGGTATGATTCCGCTAAAATCCTCCACAATCAAAATGATGAGACGGGAAACGGCACAGACTTGAATATGATGAGCGTACAATTGGATATTAACAGTTAAAAGCAGCTGTGCTCGGAATAACTTCCATTGTGTCGTTCTCCAGAGCAGTATGACCTCACTGTCACATCAGTAAAAATGAGCTCAGGTTGCCAAGACATGTCATCGTCTAATGTATAAATAATAAATGAATACAACTCTCACTGGATAACTTAAGGCACTGTGTAGCCATTCATAAAAAAATGATTTAAACCTTAATTACACCTTAATTACAACCAGCACCAGCTGTTCTGTTATCTTTTCCAGTGGTCGACTTGTGTGTATTGAGCACAGAGTGTGTGTGTGTGTGTGTGTGTCGCCGTGTTTGTGGACAGCAGATGTAATGGTGAGTAAACAGGGCTTTGGCGAGCAGCTGTTTGGTTAGATGGTTAAAAGTGATGGGCAACATGTTTGGAAGGGGTTGTTTGCACTGCAGTCACTGGCTTCTCTCAGATAACCAATGCATTATATTCACAATCTGTGTTTCTCACCAGTATGTTTGTCCTATTGTTTGTTTTGTGCAACGCTCCTTTAAACCGCAGACAGTAACTTACGGCCAAGTAAAATTTGAGCTTTATTTATAAAAAAAAAAAGTACAGACATCCGAAACATGCATTAACATCTGTATAATAACTGATCATCGTGGCACTACAACATGACATTATACTGACTATACTGAAGTTAAAAACACACATTTGTGCCTGGAAATCCATTATGTCAAATCTCAGGGTCACATACATATGCACAATAAAAATAAAGATATAATAACACTTATGTCAGGTGTGAATACAAAAATAATCAAACAAATGAGGCTAAAAACAGTTTCATCTTCTGTTCCCATTCACACAGTGACGTGCACTGATGATTCACAGTTGATCCATAACACATGAACATAATAAGGTAATCTGCCTTGACACATTGTTTTGCACAGCAGTAAAAACACACACAGGCACTTAGATCACGGTATCATCATCATCGCTTGTTTCCGTTTCTGGCAAATCAATATACACTCACCGCTTTTTAGGTACACCTGTTCAATTTCTAGTTAATGCAAATATCTAATGAGCCAGTCACATGGCAGCAACTTAATGCATGTAGGCATGCAGACATCGAGACAACTTGCCAGAGTTCAAACTGAGCATCCGAATGAGCAAGAAAGGTATAAATAGATAGCTTTGAACGTGTGAAGAGTATTTCAGGAACTGCTGATCTTCTGGGATTTTCACACACAACCATCACTAATGTCAGATAATGATTCAAAAAGAGAAAACATCCAGTCAGTGAGCAGCACTTCTCTGTGTATGTGATAGAAAGACAACAGTAACCCACAACAGTTACTAAGATTAGCACTTAAGAGAGGCAGAAAACCATCTCTGATCACGCAGCACATCAGACCTTGAAGCACATGAGCTACAGCAGCAGAAGACCACACCAGGTACCACTTTATTGTCCGGTGTACCTAATAAAATGGTCGTTAAATATGTCCATATCATCATCATGCTATAATAAATAGAAGAATAATAAGACATTGTATTTATATAGTATACGATACTCAAAGGCACTTTACAGAAATCATAATACATAACGGATTACAGATTAACAGTCCGCTGGCTATTTATCTGGATACTGGTTTATACGTGACCCGTTCTGTGAATCCCTGCAGACAGGCTGAAGTCCACACTATGTGGAGGAAGTCTTGTGAGCAGGCAGCGTTAGTATGGGAGTGCTCTCCTTGCCGTCAGAGGTCTCAGATTTGTGCAGCTCACTGGTGTCATCCTGGCAGGCAGGTAGAGCGGCATCTCCCCCCTGGCTGGAGCCGGACTTGTGAGAGGTGCTGGGGGAGTTGGTGGGGCTGAGCTGAACGGCTGTAGTGTCCTGCAGCGTGTGCTCGCTTGTCTCCATCTCAAATGCCGCAGTACCCATTCGCATCAACCCCCACTTTTCAGCGCCTTTAGCCTTGTTGGCCATTTGGGCCCGAGGTCTCCTGCTGACCACGCAGCAGGCCGTAAAGAAGGCCAATGCTATCAGCAAAAGAAGAGGCCCAATGATGATGGGAGGGTTACCAGTAGGGACGAAGGTGCCAAAGGCAAAAGCTCCCACCAGGGTGATGTTAATGCCTGCCAGCATGATGCACAGGCCACAGGCACAGCACAGAGCCGGGGAGGGCAAGCTCTGGTGCCGCAGAGCACGCTGCTGCGTGACCCTCTTAGGAGCAGATGGTCTGGAGGTCTTTTCAGGAAGTACCATGTCTAATGAAGAGCTCTGAGAAACAATTAGAGACTGTTTTATCACCGGAGTCAAAAACCTTTCATGACTTATTTGCTATTTTACCACCAAAGAAGTCCGTGGACATTTGTTCAAACTTGGGGGAGGAACCATAAAAACCCATCTGAGCTCAAACTATACAGACTACAAGTGTATCAGACCATCTCAAGTAATTACTGTAAGGTCCAGCAGAGGGCGCATTTTGAATGCCTCCTTGGCCCATCAGAAAAATGGACAAAAGGACAATGATGTTTTGTTGTTCTGATGTAAAAAATGTAGAACACAAGCAAAATAAAGCATCGTCCTGAGCTGACAATCATGAATCCAAAGCATCTACTGTGTGTGGAAGTATCACAGGTTCTACACTGCAGACCTAACGTAACCAACAAATCTGCTGACCAAACCATGGGGAGTGTGGAAATTTTGGCTGGTCCTCACGTTCTGTCACATTGTCTATGGTTAGGGTAAGGGCCTAGGGCAGGGGTCTCAAACTCGGTCTAGTTTGGTCAGTCAGGGGTCGGTCAAGTGAAAAAAAAGTCAAACTTTTTGAGAAAAAGACTATTTACAAACTAATATTTATAATGATATTTCACATAATTTCAAAATAAAGTGTTTGTTTTGACATGGAAAGATGCTAAATAAATCCAGTAATAAAAAAACATACAGCAATAACTCATTATAACTTGATATTAAGTGGTAGACCGTATGGAATTGATGCACAAACATGTGTGGAGGGTGTTTGAATATCTTTGAAGGAAAAGTGTGGCATGTAATATTTATTCAAACTTGTTTTGTTTTTGGTTTTTTTGAATAATATACTAATTGTAAACTTTTACATTCAACAGACAGGGAATTACTGGATTATTACCAAGGCACATGCCAACCTCCTTTAAATATCACCCCTGCCACCAAATGTGTCTTCACAAAAACCAAGCATTAACCTCTGTTGTCCTGACATTTGTAAATGAAACTGTGAAACTGTGAATGCCCCCCTACATTCCTAGTAATGCCCCTGCACAAAATACAACCCCAAATATATCCAACAATCTCTAACTTGATAAACATATCATTATAATCATTACTTCTGAGGGAGAGGATGATGATGATGATGATGATGATGATGATGAAGAGGAAAGTGTGTGACCTTTGACTAAGGTAAAAATACATGAATCATTTTCCTTCAAAACAAAAAGTTCTACAGCAAAAGCAAAACGTGTCATGCGTGAAACAAAGTGCAGTAATTCCTCGTGTTAACGCTGATTAAGAAGCTGAGGCGACACAGAAATCATATGTTCTTGCATGTCACGTTGCCACACTTCAGGAAACATTAATACACTGTTTTCACGGAGCCACTTACATTCGTTCAGACTCATAATAATCCAGTGCAGTGTTCTCCCGTGGTTCCACCGTCCATCCTGTTGGACAGGAGCTGGAGGTGAGAGGAGGAGATGTCTCTGTTCTTCAGCAGGTCAGCAGCAGAATGAGCTGATGCTGCCGCTGCCGCTGCTGCTGCTGCGGGAGCTCCTGCTCACACACACCACATGCTATGAAGACAGACAGCCACTGGGGGCGCTGTAGAGGACAGCTCAATCAAACCAGTGAAGTGATTAAAGGCACATAATGTAAGACATGTAATTATATGTGTTTTATGTAATCCATTTCTTACACAGACTTAAAGGAAACATGTTTAAAGGATATTTATATGTTTATATTCACAGTTTATGGTCCTGTGATGGACTGGGGAACTGTCCAGGGTGTGACCTCGCCCTTCGCCCTACGTAAACTGGGATTGGCACCAGCGCACCCCCCCTCCCCGCAACCCTCATGTGGAGGATAAAGAGGTAGAAGAGGAGACTTGTAAACTCTGTTGATGTTTTGAGTTTACCCAATAATGCAGCTCTTAGTGCCCATACCTCACTATCTAACAGTGTCTGTGATGGAGATACAAAATGTACATTAAAAAAACATAGACGATTGAGAGAGGAATTTGAAGACAACAATTGTTAGTTAGTTAGTTAGTTAATTAACTAGTTAGTTAACCCCTTGAACTACACTGCTGCCTGATGTGATAATTTTTATGCTGACATAAAAATATTAAACAAAATAGGTTTGATTTTGATGAAAGTAAAACAGACAGTGGAACAGTCTGTGTATGAATATTTGATAAAAAAAAAAAAAGTCTAACACTGGCTCTAAGTGTAAGTCCTTGTTTCTGTGTTTGGGAAGCTACTGTATCTGGCAACCCACGAGAGCCACGAGTCAGAGGACAAGGGACACATGGATTTACTTTAATATACAGTACACACAGTTTTACATATATTACATATGGCCCCTTTTAGTTTATGCATGTGCACGCAGTGAATTCATGAAAATAAAAAATAATCATCTGGCACACTCCAAAATTGGTAGATACAATATAAGGAGGACACAGGATGAGAGGTGTATACTGCTTCTGCTGCTTTCTTTTAAATCCAGCACATTGTGAAATAGTTGTAATCTAAGCATTTTACAAGCAGCCACATACGTAACATCTCCACTCCTCTCCCTATTTCTTTACAAGAGCTTATAAAAACACTTCAGCCACAGCTGTGCTTATCTGGTCAGAGTAGGGAGGTTTATTACACCCTCTTCCTGTCACCGGTTTGAATGGAAGAACATTTTCTGAAAGAATAAAACCAAATGCACTCACACATTCTGCAGCGAAAAGAATATGAAATGAACAGTTTACATTATATCACACAGACAAGAGAGAATGTTAAAGATCTTTTTTTTTTATTGAGCACACAAGTGAAAATCTGCTCTGCAGTGAGAGCTTTCTGCATAAGACCCCGCAAGAGATTTGACAAATAACAGTGGGACCTCATAATTACAAACCAATTAGACTACTGTATCTCATTCAGGGTCATTACAAGTTGATGTGGGAGAAACAAACACATTCCCTTCACGATTCATGGCGAGAGTAATAGGGGTTTAATGTGGCAAGGGGTTGTTTCATAATGTGTGTATTTGCTCTGTGCACATCTCTGTCAATCCCTGCCAGCCTATGAAGGCCCTTAGTTGCTATAGTGATTGGGTGTCCATGGCAACAGTGTGAAATCTGGGGAAATGTTATTAAACAGGCAACAAAGTAACAGTCTGGGGATAAAGGTTGGGTCCTAAATTAATAAACCATTTAAGAAAAAAGTATGCCTTTAAAAAAAATGATCAAAAGCAAAAAAAATACATAAATAAATAAGTTGATGGAGAAGTCTTGCTTAGTTCACCATTCATTCAGTAGACACACTCACAGAATCCAAAATCCAAAACTGAACAGTATACAAATACTACAATGATTTACAAAAAGAAATACTTTCAACACCACCATGGAATAGATCTCACAGTCACATCCACCCTCATCGACTTCAAATAACCATTATAATTCCACCTGGCTACTGTACTGCACATACAACCCATAATACAATACATCCTCACATTTAAGATAATTATTAAGATGCACAATAAGAAACTCAGTATTTTTGGGATGATTTTGCAGATTTTGCAGTTTTCACAACAAACATGCTAATAATAAGTAAGACATGGTGCAAATTAAGAGTCTACAGTAATGTTGGACTTTAAAAGTCCTTAAAACGATAAACATTTAATAAAAAGGTGATGAATTCACACTTTTGGATGAAACCGATTTATTTGTACTCCCTTTGGACAAGATGGGTGACCTTCTTCTAAAGTACATTAGTGCTACAGGTAGCTTGTGTTGGTGCGTAAGCTTAAGAGTAAAAATATAAAAACACTCTGATCAGTGAGTCTCCACTAAAATTATTCATCTGTTCAGACTCATGCACTTCCTGTACGCACTTCTTAAGTGTTTCAGTTTTGTTTTATCATCTAAACCTCATACATCCACACACACACACACACACACATACACATATCAGACCACATAGACATACAGGCTTAAAAAAATAAAAATTTTCTTAAAGTAAAGTAAGAAACAATAAGCAGCATTTCAATTACATATTAATAATTCACTGTTGGACAACAAGAAAAAAAATAACCCCTATTATTTGCTATGTAAGACATTGCATTAGGACAGCAATAGCTGTGTAATTGTACTGAACTTATGCAATGGCTATTGTAATAAAGCGGTTTGCTGTTCAGGAGGTAAACTTAAATAAACACATTTTTAAAACCTAAAGCTGAAAACAGGCAACTTAAAAAACACACCTGAACAAACCTCTGGAGTTTCAACCATCTCCAAGGATTATTATCTGTCCCCTTAGTGCTCATGCTCTAAGTGCCAAGATTACTGGCTAAGGAGAAGAGCTTTAACACCAGGAATAGATAATCACTTCTAATGGCTCATTTTACAAAGCTCCCTATAAAACAAAAAACACACACAGGGAGCAGGCGGAGGCTCAAATCAGTCTGAGAATGACTGTCGGACTTCAGGCTGCAAGGTCGTCTGAAGCAGGGGCAAAGTCACTGTTGCGCATGGAATTGGATTGTGCGCGTCTGCGAGCTAGTCTGGAGTTGGAAGGTGGGGAAAGCCTCATGGAGCAGACGATAACTGCGACGTCCTCCTGCTGCTCGTCGTGCTGCGATAGCTGGCGGTTAAAGGCAATGGCTTCCGCTGCAAACTGAGTCAGGTCTTTGGTGCTACTGTTCCTATAAGAATACAAGAGGCAAAAGGAGGATGTAAGAAAAGGTTAGGTTAGAATAGGTTAAACCCGGGGCCACAATGGACCTCTGGGTTGACTCGTAACTGAACCCCCTCTCCCCCTCTCAAACTCAGGAGTTTTAAAATAATTTTATTATTGTAGCTGATCTAGCTGGTCATGACAGTTTGATTTCACCCATGTGCCATGATTGCCACAACCTCTTCATCATGTAATTTATGATAGTATTATTATATGCCATACCTCTGTAGAACATGAGGAGTTGGAAGACCTCTCTCTGGGGCGTTCTATAACAAAAATGAATGAAAGGAATAGTTTACCTCACCACACCTTGAAATACAACTGAAATGACACTGGAAATGATACGCACCCCCTGCACCCATGGGTGCTTTAGAACCTGAGCAGCACTGAGGCGAAGTGTGGCGTCCCGTACCAGCAGTTTGGATATGAGGTCCTTGGCTCCTGCTGTGATGTGAGACCAGTCCTTGTCTGGAAACTCATACTTGCCCTGTTGGATGCTCTCAAACAGGTTTCTCTGAGGACAAACGGTTACACAATATTCTGTTTAGCTGTTCAGCTATCAGTGTTTCTGTGATTTTATTCATGGGGAAACAGAGTCAACATCTGGTTCAAAATTAAAGTGTAGTAGTAAAGGGTTTTTTTTTGTATTGCTTTCCAATATGAGAGCTAATTGATTAATGTGCCCTTTACTTTTTTGGGTACTTTTTTGTTTTGATAATTTGGATGAAAATTGCAAAGAAAAAAAACATCTTATTTTGTGACCTTACCGTTCACACCCACAAATAATCAGTTCATAATCATAAAAGACTTTAAAAACAACCTGAAGTGAAAAATTTAAACCAGTAAATATTTGCTATTGTAACTTGAAAAATACTTAAATTATTTTTTTTATTATTTAATTCAATTTTCTTTTAAACCAGAGTATGGTGTGTATACAACCAAGTGTAATTCTAGTTCCAAGAGGCAACAACAGTAATGTAAGACAGATGTGTTTTTACAACACATACTAATGGCTGTTGCACAACAAAAAACAATATTGTATGTTTAAACCTCATTTTCTTTCCAGCATTGGGACAGATGTTGAGAACTGAACACTTCCGGGCAGTATAAATCAAGACAATGACAATGAGTGATTGCGTAGTCTGTTTGGGCAAGTTTACCTGACAGGTTCTGCAGGTTTCTCCCCGATCCCAGCCACAGTCTGTGCCGCAGTGACCTGTGAAGGGAGGACTGCCACTCAGCAGGATGTAGAGGATGACTCCAAGGCTCCAAAGGTCACAACGCTTGTCATAGAAGGAGGCCTCATCAGTGAACACTTCCACGACTTCTGGAGCCATGTACTCAGCTGAGCCACACTGGGAGAAAAAAAAACCACAGGAGTCAAGTAACTATATCATTTTGATATTGACTTCCTTTGCATGTCTGTTATAAGAATTCAAAATTAGACTGTTACCGGTGTGGTGAGTTCTGGTGTTGTTATGGGGGTACAGGCACTACTAAGCTTCACTCCACTTCCCAAGTCAAAATCACAAATCTTCACTGGCGACACCTGAGTAAAAGATGGAGGAAAAACATTATTATTAAGTTAATCTCTAGGCTCTTCTCTAAAGTCCTTGTGAAAGTGTCTTGTCCTTTCACAGCCTATTACCTGATCCTTGTATTCACAAAGGATGTTCTCCAGCTTAAGGTCTCGATGAGCAATTCCTGTAGACAAGCACACTGTCACCATGCTGTTCAACACCTTCTCGGTTTGCTTGGACAGCTGTTGGGATATTTACCCACCTTTAGTGTGCAAGAAGTCAAGTGCTTGGGCAATATCCCTGACCACTTTACTGGCCTCAAGCTCATCAAAGTGCTTTCTGTTCTGGATGTGTGTCAAAATGGAGCCTGAGGGAAGAGAGACACTTGAAGCAATCACGACATGTTGATGAATGAGTCATATGAAAGAGGAATGTGAACATGTACAAAGACGCCATCATTCAAGAGTTAGTCATTTATGCTTACCTCCACGTAGCTTTTCAAATACTAAATAAAAGCATGAGCTGTCTTCAAAGAACTGGATCAACTCCAAAATATTCCTGAATCGAGATATGTTCAAAACACAATTAAAAATTGTGTTTTGTTTTTTTTTGTCCATTTAAGAATCTCTCTCTGAACTCTAAATACACTCACTTGTTTCCTTGACACTGGTAGAGTGTCTCCACTTCTCGAAAGACTCTGCTGCGGCTGTGCCCCGCACTTTTTTCAATGATCTTTGTAAAACAACAGAGATAGAGAACCATTACATGTTGATTTCACCCTGTTATAGCAACAAAGTTGCTTGTATTCAGTATTTTCTTATTCTTGTATTTTAACTATAAACAAACAAAGCACAGTAAATTTAATAAATTAAGTTGACTAAATATTACAAATATCCTCACTAACCTTCACAGCAAACTCCTGTCCATTCTGCAAGCCGATACATCCTTGAACTTTGGCATACGCTCCCTGACCAAGCACTTCATCTGTTAGCTTGTAAAGATCTAGAAAACAAAACAATAACAAAATATAAATTCAACAGCAGGAGTGGAATAGTGTTTTTTTTTCATACTTTTCATACTTTTCATACCATCAAAAGAGCCTGTAGAGCTGTCTGTTGCCCTAGTTCTTTTCTTCTTCTTCCTTTTAGCTGTGTCTGGGATGTTCACTGGTTGGCTTTTTTCCAAATCTGCCAAATTGAAAGCAAAATGGAAAAAAGGTAAATGGATTGGATGTATAGATTTTCTTAACAACCACTTGAAGCCCTTTACAGCACAGTTCACAGTCACCCGATTCACATTTGTATACTTTTATAACCATTTTTGTTTAAAAATGTAAAAAACAAACAAAAAAATCTGCATCCAGATGAGCATCTCAGCTCTGTATCAGGTATAATCTGTATCCAAATCAACACTAAAAACATTAATCACAAGACCATTCATGTACAACCAGACATGAGCATGCCATTGTGAACAGTAATTACATTTGCTCCCCTGCAGTTGTTTGGTTAGTTTCAGAAAGTACTACCAATGAGGAACAACAGGGGATTTTTGAGCATGGGTTTTTGTTACAAGACCAAACGCGTTTTCAAACTTCTCTATTTGTGGGGCTCAAAAGAGCCAGAGCAGTGTGGATGACCGGCATATCAGAAGAATGTATGTGTTTTTAAACAAAAACAGAGTAGTGACAATGTAGCCTTGATCAGGTGGACTTAAGAAGTTAAGGACTAATAAAAATAAAAATTGTAAATTAATTTTTAATTAATTTCTAAAATACACACAGATACTTTGCTGTGTAGTATACAATTCTGAATAATACAGTGCTGCTGTACCTGATGTGGCCCCAGAAAGGTGCCGTCTCTCCTCAGAGGGGATCTCATTCGCCGGAGTTTGTACACAGCTCTGCTCCATGTGGCCCAAAGCCAGGGAATTACCCTGTAACAGAAGTAGACCACATATGAGCGTGAGAAAGAGGGAAAGCACAAAAGTAAAAATCAGGAAGTAGTATGGCAGTGCAAGGACATGGAGGATAAAGTAGAACTAAAAGATTTTGCCTACAAGGCCAATACATGTAACTAATAAATCATTATTTAGAAAAAAGTAACCCTATATAGCAATTCAGTCACAAGGTGCTAACCTTACTGATTACGTTCCACTTTGGCGGCCTGCCATAACAGTGGCGTAATAAGAATAGAGGAAACATCAGGACAGGCCTTATCTAACCCTGGATATTACCAGAAACAGTCACACTACCAAACATAGTGCATGACTCATAAAGAGTGAGTGAAACTCACTCAGCATGTTTCAGGAATGACCAGTAATAACATTTCAGAGTAGATTGTACCTGGAGAGAGTGCTGGAAAGTTTGCAACTCGGTCATCATCCTGTCCCTCACCATATCTGCACCTGAGAAAGGGCAGGTCAGAAAGATTCAGTCAGTGTGGATCAAACTGCATCAGCAGGAAAAAATGTTCTGATTTGATTCCTGTTAAACAATTAAGGATGTTTATAATCGAACTGCAAAGGCTATAATTTGCCAACCTATGTTTAGTTGTTCTATCTGTGCAAATACAAAAATACATAGACCTATTGATACACACCCGCCATTTAAATAAATACTACAAAGGCAAACTAGAGCAAAGTCAAAGCCAGTCAAACAGCACAGGTGTCCTCCTTTTAATCTGTTACAGTTATTGGGAGAGAGAAGCCTCAAGTCCAGTCTGTTATATTAACTCCCTCATAAGTAAAAGAAAATATGCTACGCTAAACAAAGCAACGGACTGATACTAATATTCATGTCGGTGTTTTATTAAAAACCAACATCGAACAACAACCACGTGGAAAACTAGAACAAACGGTGTCGTTGTACACACTTAAATGAGTGGAAACATTTATAAAATATGAAGTTTTACTGGCTAGAGTCTGAGTTAACCAGAGTAAAACCCAAGCTAGCTCCAGCTAGCTAACAACAACAAACTGTCTAGCATGTACGTTGGACGTCTATTTGCTACTGTAAGTTCAGACACCGATCATATAGTGTCGAAAGATAAAATGTAAATGCAACAACAACAAAAAACAGCAAAGTTCACTTCTTACCTTCCACACTCGCCAGATCCCCCCTCTCTCTGTCAGAGCCTCTGCAAGCTGATGTAAGCATCCATTACTAGATGAAATCCATCAGTTAGACAGCTGGTGACGCACAGAGCGGGAATACACACAAAACAGGCGTTTGTTCCGCCCATTTCAGCATTTCATCGTCTCCCATTGGCCAAGAATGAAGCCGTAAGAACCACGTCAAATAACGTGTGTTCACTCTCGGCCCCGCCCACTCCACGTAGGAAGAGGTGTTTTTTTTGTTTGAGCAGGAATTTGAATTTCAAATGAAAGGTTAGGCAGATCGTGACAACACAGTTGACAAAGTATTTCATGTACACTTTTTTTTACACACCACCGAGTGTACATCGCCTTTTGAATTACATTTTAGATTATAGTCAATATCACATTGACCATAAAATAGTGCTTTAACCACCGTCATAAAAACGAGAAAACAAATATTTTAGAAATATTTTAAAAACAATGAATTCACCTTTTTATACCCACAAATCCGAGCCGACTCACTGTGCAGGTCAGAAATTAATCAATTAGAAATTACCAATTTTTTTGGTAAAATTGTCCATTTGAAAACTCATGTATAACAATAATAATTGTATTTTAGCATTAAAAATCAAATTTTGGTTAAGGAGCTTCTATAAACTGGTGTATTAACCATTACAGAAACAAAGCCTTCACATTGGGTGGTGGTCTAATAAGTTTGTTATAGTAGCAGTAATAGTTTCATTGGTGATGCTGTTTTTGTTCATTTTTTCCAACTGTTAAATGCACATGAAAGTCCTTTTTGTTCAGGAAGAGTTGCCATGATGAAATTCTAATAGTGTTTTGTGTGGTGCAATGCCTTTAAAACAAATCCAATATATTGGTAATGTTAGACTGAATTTTATGACAAGTTTAAACTCAAACACAAAAACTATATAAAACACAACAGGCAAACTTTCATCAAAAACAATCAATGCTGTATATCTGAACATATACAAGAGTCAAACAAAAACATGCACTAGCAAAGAAAATATAGCTATAGTATGCTGTGCTATGACAATGACATCACTGGATTATTAAGTAAAAACACTGGTGAAAGTACAGCGCCACCACCTGAAGGAGGGCGGTATGTAACTGGACCTTCACAGCGAAGCTTTGAAACCAGTCACACAGATTTGTCTAAAATTGTTCTTTCTATTGAGTATTTCGAAGCTGACGATTTCTCACACGGCTCAGATTACGTCAGAATGTAAACTCCTTTGTCCCACATGGTTTTTGCTCAGTTGCATATCTTTTCCGTCATCTCTCTCTGTGGGGAAAAAAAGAAAACAAAGGACACGTTTAACGCATCAGCTTCATATAATACCGAAGGAGGAGATGAAAGATTATTACCGACAACAAAAGTAATCACCATGGTTACTAAAGATGGGACAATAAAGCGGGTCTGTTGTTCACAAGACATATCTGTTCTGCCGTGTGTTGATATCAACACACACTGTGAAGGAAGTTATGCAACATAATGATGATAACAGAAGCCTTTTATTGATGCGAGGAGAACCATTTTCCATCAGCTCGTGTGTGATGGAGGTCCCTTTATTGCAATTACACAACCTATTTCTCATTGTGGCTGCACAAAGTCAGCAACTCCTCCAATGTGGGCTGTTGCTTCAAACAGAACTGTTAGTGCAGAGCAGTTAATGAGTTTCTTTTATTATGGAAAACTGGGGAGTGTAAGAGAATGAATACTGACTTCGACCATTGTGTCAGATGTAAAGTTATGTGTTCATGTAGCATGCGCACGCACTAACAGGGACAAACACAGTGAAGCTCATTGAGACTGGTGCACAGTGAGGTCATGGACGATAGGAGGACACATATTTTCTAGCAGCGGGACAGTCAGGTCGGGAGCATGACACAGACAAAGCCTCACTTCACCCAAACACATCCGAGGTCAAACAGTTATCTCACCAGGGGCTCCAGTTCTGAGTGATCAATGAGGTTGAACTCTGAGATGAAGTAGTAGTAGTGCTTGTAGCAGGTGTTTATGTGCGCCTCTGCACCCATGTTGCAGACGCTGTCAAAGTGATGGATGTAAACGTGCACAAAGACTCTGAAGAGACGGCTTAGGATCTTCTTGCACACCTGCTGGAAGTTCTTGGGGAAAGGTACACCTAAAGTAAAGGAGGGAAATTAGTATTATGCTTGGTTCACAGTGCCACATCCACTGGAATGAAGACAAAACCTAAACATCACCAATTGCAGGAGTGTTGTTTCACTGAGCAAAGGGATGCAAAATGGAAAAGCTGCTTTTTCAAGCTATTCAGTAGATGGTAAAGTGTACATTACTTATGGGTCAAAGAAAAGCTTGTGAAAGACTATTATGATTCTGATGTTTTATTGTTGTTCATTGAATCTGTCCTCACCTTCTCCCTCATCTGCTTTTAGGGTTTGCAGCAAAATCCCAGGAACCGTCTTGAATGCCCTCCTCCTCATGTACAAGGCCTGATTCTTACAGAAAGCTAAGTGTATTTTAACAGATCCTTGTCTGAGTTCCAGTTTCTGTGGCCACAGATTGAATTTGCCCAGATGCAGGATAAAAAAAAGACTGAAACGCTAATTTGTCCCTGACTCCATTGCTTTGTTAAACAGCTCATTATGAAAATGTATGATCTAGTGTGATTTGCTAAAATGTGTGGTGTGTTTACACTGCTGCTGTATGGCAAAATGCCCCTCTGCGATATTGAGGTTGCTTTCTACTATCCATCCACTATACAGACCTGTTCATATCTGTGAGGTTTTTTTCCACAGTAAATGACCTCCATGTCTACGTCTAAGTCCATAAAGGAAAGCAGATGATTGGTAAAAATAAAGTGCCATTTCGGTGTAAGTGATAAGTGCTGCCCCTGAGCTTGTGCCTCCATTATGCATGAAATTGTCACGTCCAAGAAATGTTGATTGTAAAACGTGGTGCAGAGATGAATTAACACCTCTAAATGTCAGCCTTATTGTTTAATTAACCTCTGCTTGAACTTCATCATCTCACTTGCGATTGTTGATGATGAAAGAACCGTGGGGATCACTCTGTGCTGACACTTGAGCGCCGCTGCAGCAGAGCATTAGTGCGGGCTGCAGTCAATCAGGTATCAGGTTACACATTCAATAATGGCCTTCATTTGTAGACTCCTCACACACACCTACTCTGGTGGGGAAGATGTCCTCATTATTGATGAGTGACTCTATCCAGTCCATCAGCAGATTCATGTACTTGAGAGCGGGCAGCTTGGTGGGTTTCTTGTAGTCGTCGCCGTCCTGCCACCTGTACTCGTACCTCAGACCCCCGGACATGATGGGACACGTGCGCTCTGTGCAGTACTCGCTCACCGTGCCGTAGATCAGATTGATCCGATTAAAGAAATCCACCACATGAACAGCAATCCAATCATTGAGGCTCTCTCCCTCAGGGAGTTGCACCACTTTCCTCAGGTCCAGACCAGACTTCAGTGAGGCCTGGGCCTTCTTGTAGAGTTCAAATCGCTGGGTCCCAGGCTCAAACCTCTTCTTTGGCCTAAAGGTTTTGTCTTTGATGAACACTTGTCCAAGACACAACGCCATCGACTTTTTTCTATCCCCTGAGATATGGGGAGAATGAGCTCTCCAGAATAATATTTGGTATAGATTTTTTTATAGAGCTTAATCTTCCAGAGAGAGAGCGGCAACCAGGGTTGCAGCTACAAAATCCTGTCACACAGGGTCAGCATCTGCCATGCAAAGATTGCAGCAAGCTCTTGTTTTCAGGTTGTGGAACATCACCTATGAAACAGGACAGCAAGAGAAGTCAGATTATTGCTTTGCTCTTTACTCGTTGTTCAGCCAAGGATGAATAAATAGGCCACACAACAACATTACACTGCTGGTCAAATCGTCTAAAACCAAAGACAATAAGAGACAATACTTTAACATGGTCTAGTCAAACATTTTCAAGAAAGACCAAAGTCCACACTGAACAGGAAACTTGCATGTGTCATTATTGCACCCACTGCTCTGCATAATAATAATAATAATAAAAAACAAGATTTCATTAGCAATCACTGATTTAAAAAGATTCAATCAGCTATGGCAAATGCTAGTACAACATCGGGTCACTGGAGTCAATGTGAGAAAATAAATTATATGCTGCAACTCACTGGGGATGAAAGTAGATTTCACAACACACTTGAGTGTAAAAACACTGAACATGGCAGCTGTTAGGGAACCAGAGAGATAGTTACTCCCCCTGGGAAATTAGTCTTTGGATATGACACAAACAATTTTTTTAATACCTATTAACCATCTGGCAGATAATACACACTGATTAGGAGTGAGAGCTCGCTGAATGATGCTGTCGCCTCATACCTTAATTACTATTATGAAACATATAATGTAAATGTTAGCAATTGAATATTAAAGGGATAATTTTCTGAGTGTGGTTGTATGAGGTGCTGTCACATAGTCATTGCTAACTTTGCTGTGGTTTGGCTGCAGACATTGATGATTTTAACCACTTAACAAAAGGCTTAAACCTAATAAACTCTTAGCACGACCCTGAAGTGTATTATATTATAAGAATACCAATGGAGAAGTTGAGACTCAGGCTTCACCTGATGCAGCATCAGGTGAATTGCGTGTCGTCTCTCTATTGGAACGACTGTCTTAAGTCATCTGCAGCAGTGCCACTGATAAATCTTGTATTTCTAATCCAAACAAAAGTTAACAGATGTGCGAAAAAAATGCTTGGTCTGGCTAATTTGTCTGTTTGTAGAAAATGGCGGCACAAGATCATAAAGCAAAGGCCTTGCCAAAAGTACATATACTAAAGGCACCCATTCAAAGATACTTATCAGTTATGTTACACACTAGACCTTTCACAATCAGGAATATTCCTTAGTGCCTCTCACAGGTCATTGCACAGGACACATTCTCTGTTGTTTGCCTGGGCTTTGGTTGCAGGGCAGAGTGAAATGTTGACATGGTGGAAAACTTGAATTATACATTATCCACTTTTTTGTCTCTGACTATATTTGACTTAGTCAATAGCTGCTGAACTAATCAAGTACAGTTTTAAATGTGCTTAAACTGGAACTGCACACACTGGTGCCAAGTTTGAAGCCTATCAAGGGAGGCATAAAAGATTGAAATCCACAATAGTCCAGCGGATGCAGTGGTACAAAATATATGATTGTATTGTAGTGGTACAAAATATATGATTGTATCTGTGGACAGATGGACACAGAGGGTGGAGACGACTCATTTAGCGATGTATCTGTTGCATTTCTACTGATATCTCTCGCATTTCCTGTCCAAACACTGCAAAAGTCGGCCCTGCATACACTGGTGCCCTTAATGAGTCACATGTCAGCCTGAATCCTGTCAAGCAAATCCTTTGACATTTATATGACAAGCACACAGACAGACAGTCCTTAAATTAATAGAGATATAATTGCTTCTTTTTCTCTTACTGTTAGGCAGGCTTTCCCACTGGAAACTGAAGTTTATGTTGCTACACCTCACTCCCCGACACTTGACTACTGTACATCACTGCACACAAGAGTCCCTGCAAGTTACAAATGTCGATTTTGGTGTGCAGATTGACTAAGTGACAAAGTTAAGTTTCCAACCAGTGGAGGCAACCACAACATAAGATATCTTAGATTTAAGTGGATGGAGATTTTTTTATTGGGCAGATAACATATGCTTTTCCTAGTCTCTGCTGGTAGTTTTAAGTGAGGGAAAGATTCTGAAAGTGATGGAACTACTAAATTATCACATTTACTGAACATATAGTGCAATGTTTATTAGAAATAAAGTCTGTCACAGCATTGTATTGGTTTCATTTCACTGTCTTACATTGGAAAGTCTCCTGTGCTTTGTCACAGTAAAGATGTTTGGACTTTATTTCAGTACTTTGGAGGATTAAAACATATGTTGCCTCTCTGGATTTGACACTGCAGTCACATTCAAGTGACTGTGGTTGCAACATGACACTACATCCGCATTTGTGTCCTGAGTCCTATTCTGAACTGCGAGTCTTAACATTTCCTGTGGCCGTGACACAAATTGGTGGAAGTTTCTGTCTCTGCATGATCATCTGTCCTCACACAAGAGACCAAGCACTGACAGGACTCTTTGTTGTGAATGTGAGCTCACTGAGTGACTTGTTTCAGAGCCCTCCTCACTCTTTGATTCATTCGGAGTAAAACCCTGTGTATAAAATGCACTCACCATTTGATATTTGAGAGGGGTACTTTTACTTTCCACTAGCTTTCACAGTCTGTCTGATCTCAGCCTAAAAGTCACCACTGGGGGAGCATGAATACGTGGTCATGAGATGGCTCTAAAATGTCCATAACAAAAGGGCTTGTGGGAAGTCTCACAGTCATAGTGTTTCAATCTCTCCCCAAACACACTTTCAGCCAAACATTTAACTTTTGTTTACTGGAGACAATGACTTTTTTTATGTAAAAATGTGACAGCATGTGAGACAGAAAACCCCTGTGTCTCTCTGCGTCATGCCTCAACTGTGTCCTGTACATCTGATGCATGTCTTAACAAGTACTATTGGCAGCCCTTCACACATAGTTTTGTGGTTTTTTATGACGTTACCATGAAGTCTAACAGAGGTCATAGAAAGGGGGGTGAAGGAGAGAAAACTGACGTTTCAATAAATAAAAAAAAACCACTGCAGAAACTAGATGCAACAGAAGAGAGAGGTAAATTAGAAACAATAACAACTGAATGGGAAAAACCTGTCTGCACTGTACCTGGCTGGAATCCTAGAATACTGGAACAGGGTGGAAAGCTGTGGGAAGTTGAGTGAGGATTTGGGGCGGCTGATCCCTTTACTTTAAAATTCCCTGCATGTGCCAGCTCCGGCCACTTTTCCCCTCCAGCTCCTCTGGATCTTCTCTATCCCTGTCAGACGCTAACAGTCCGAGGGGCTCCAACTTCACTCGGCAGCAGTAAAGGGAGAAAAAGTTGTTTGGCTTCTCTTCCTGTTGATGATGTCACATCCTTACTTTGTCTGCTGGGCCCTAGCTGTCGCTGTCTGTGTGTGTGGATAAGTGGGTGTGTGTAAAGAGGACCTATAAGTTGAAAGAAAAGAAGGGCTGGAAAAGATCTTTCCAAACCCCTCCTCTGCCCCATTTTTTCCACCATTTTTCCTCATCCTGCAGCAGAGGAGCCAGCCCACTTGTCCCGTCAAAGCCTGGCCCTTTGGTGAAGGTCCTGAGAAAACAACCCTTCTTCTTGAGGCCACATATGGGACTGAAGGAGCAGAGTGATCCCACAAACATTTCTGGATGTTTGGCAGTCTGTGCTGCTCCTTTTATTTGTGCAGTCTCAGTAACATGTCATTTGAATTCTTGGTATTTTAAAGACATAGTTGAACTCTTGAGTTTTAGCCTTAAATAGTGAACGCGCTACTCACTAACAATGCTCTTCAAAGCAAATAAGAATCTGTATTTGACGATAAAGGCATGTCTGAAAGTGCAGCAGTCCAGTTTCCCTGTGCCCTTGAGGGCTGGGAGTTCTTGTGATAGCTGCCATGACTGTTCCCTTTGTCTTGAATGTCAAAGGGTAACACTAACATGCAGGGGTGTCTGTTTCTCTAATGTGTAATGAAACACAAACCTACAAAAAGAAACTGGCTATACTCTTTGTGACTATTGTTAGTGGGATAAAACAGTATGGTGATACGGTTTTAAGTGATGTAACAGTAGGACATGGGATTAGATTCAGTTTGAACACGTTTTACATACTGGTGTTTGAATGTGTGCGAACACACCAATTGCACATAATATCGTTTTTTGAGTTTGAAACAGTATATTCGATAAATAGATATTTGATTTCAAGAAGGGGCAACAACCAGCCAGTGTATATATTTGACCACTTTTACTGAGGTGCGTTAATGAAGTAATTTAATTCACAATCCAGATGTCCTCCATGTAAAAGTGAGATAGATAGACATGAAATGTCAGAGCATAATTGAATCTCGCACAACATTCAACATAAGTTGTAGAGTTAATTTAAGTACTTATTTAAGAGTTAAATGAGCATTATTAATGAAAATAAAGGTTTACTCAGTTCTGCAGAATCTCAAGACTGGGAAAAAAATAGTTGCAATTACCCAGCATGTCCACCTGGGGTCACTGTGCTAGTGAATAAAATATGGTCTCCCTGCACCACCTTCTTCTTTCTCATCTTCTTTTATAAGTTTACAAAAACTGACAAACACATACAGTCACATAATGTGGCGATAACAGCTATGAAAATTTAATATTGTAATGATGTAATATAATATAATTGAATCGGGTTGGTATAAATATTTGTATGGACATGGGATATCTAATATTTTGTGCGATATATACAGTATAGTCAGGTAGGATAGGTCAAATTAGATTTTGATTAGATTAGATTTTAAAAAAACAAAATAAACAAAAACAAACCTAAAGCCCTAAATAACTGTAATCACTAAAAATGATGAGTACCAACAACAACAGTGGTGATATCCACAAGACAGATGTGTGACTTACTGGACCTGCTGCTGTTTCACTATGTCATCACCCAGAAATGTGACACACGCAGGAAGAAGTGTAACCAGTCAAGCCTTCTTTCACCTTTGATCATCATTCAACTGTACTACTCTCTCATTATTCACCAAGACCACACAACCTGTCACTCAGAGTCTTTAAACCACTCACAGACTCCAAGCAAAATGGGGACAAAGTTCAACATGGCACACCTGAGGAATCAGAGGAGAGTGATGTGTCTGTATATCAAGTAAAAATAAAGTAAGGAAACAAAAGGCACAGCTTTTCTGGTATTTTATATTTATGCCAGGAAGATAATGCATCATTATAATATGAGTGCACAGCTAAGCACAGCTAATTTCTGTGTTTTATCAGAAGCTTAACAAGTCACACATTGGTGACATTGGTGTATGAATGAATGAATTCACCTTTCAAAGACAAAATCCAAAGTGTTTTACAAACAAAAACACATGTATATGTATATGTATATGTATATGTATATGTATAAAATACATGTAGATCAGTTTGTGTGTCAGATGAATTGTTCTTTCCTCCCCTGCCCGTCAAAGATAAGGGGATTGTGTTCGACAGCCTCAGTGGGCGGATGATTTATGATTATGTGAACAGGTGTCATTGTGCTATAAACTTGGCTGCAGGCGCTTACATATATGGTCTGTGTAATTTTTTGTTTGTGTGTGTGTGTGTGAAGCTCACCATTACTACTCCCAAGATTTGAGTTACTATCCATCTCACTTAAACAGACTGTGAGAGGTTTTATATTTTGTGATATATGAATACTGACACATACCTGAGCTGAGGTATGTGTGTGTAAAACATCTCACTGGTGCTGTTTTATACACACACATACAAGCAGATTGTGTCATTTCTTTGAAGCCTGATAACAGTAGTCTGTGTTTTACGGCAATTGGCACCCAGAATGTAGCATTAGTGCCTTCTACTGGAATCTGGAGTCCTCCTTTCTTCTTCTTCTCTAGTTTGGCATCATAAAAGGAAATTAAATCAGAAACATCTGTATGAAACAGATACATAAATTTACTCTGTATGACGTTACCAGTCATGCACTCAAATAGTCCAGAAATAGTTATAAAGTATGCATATGCTTCTTAAACTTTTCTTTTATTATATTATTATTATCTGTTTTTATCCTTTGGACCTCGAGTTTGGCAGTAAACTGAACTAAATCAAACTGCATAACTCTGCCACTGCTGTTCCAGATTTAACTGTCAGTGGGTCAAGTGATTCTTGCTTTAATAATCTCTAAATCTACTTAAATCTTAGTGAATTGTATGTCACATGTAATAACAATAAAGGCATGCCATTCTATTCTATTCTATTCTATTCTACCACAGCCATTTCAGTCATAAATATTGGTATTTTCATTTGGAAATTAATTCACAAACATATTCCGCTCCTTCATATGAAACAGGTTGATGCCACTTAGTCATGTGTCATAGTCAAAAAAGATAAAACAATGCATTTTCCCTTAATGTCACTTGTATTGTGTGACTACTTGTTTAAAAATGAATAAAAGGAGGATGTAATCAGAGCTATTTCAGTTAGAAACATTGCTACTTTGGTTTGAAGGAAAATAATAATTGCTATTTTATATTAAAGAGATCAAAGACTGAGGTAGTAACACTATCAAACATGTATCAAAGTTAAAAAGGACATGTGACTAACTGCTGAAAGGTAAAAAAAAATATATATATATTATGCATTATGCTTGTTTTATTATCACATATTGTCACCGAACTCACCCTGTGTCTTTGCTCTGATATAATTACACTTAAATATATACTTTATCACTATGTTTCAGGTGTTTGTAACTTAATTTTCCCCACTTTAAAAAGTAATTCCACTTCAGTTACAGGTTATGTCACCCATCGTGACCCACTGAAAAGTGAGTTTTAATGTGAAGCAGCACATTTACACTGGAGTGCGTCCATATTAGGCAGCAACAGCAAACTCGAAATGACTCCACCTTTTTTTTTTCTTCCCACCAGCACCATCAAAGCTGGGCTGGGTCATGAGGAGGAAGATTTAAGCCGAGAGGAAGAGGAAGCGGAGCTGCTGAGTCGAGACACGCGCCGCTGAGCCACTTCATCCACCCGAGGTCCACGCACTCCGCGAGCGGTTTCTAAACTCGACACAAGTGAGTATAATCTGCACATAACTGTGAACACGACGTGGAAACCTGTAGACTTTCGGCGTCGGTGTCGGGTTTTAGGTCAATTTCAGGTGCGTTTGTCTCAGGGGGGAGGGGAGGGGAGGGGAGGTAAAGAGGGAGGGAGGGAGGGGGTATCGAAAACTGACGACATTGTTTCAACAATGTCCGCGTTTGGTGGCAAAATGCGCTTCCGCGTTTGAACGCAGTACATTTGCAAATGTAAGAGTATCAGTTTTTGCTGATGGTTGCGAGTTAGATGCTCGTGATACTCTCCCACCTGTGCGGCTGTAGACAGACTGTTAGTGTCACCTCTGCTGTTTGAAGTTGTCAATCATCAAAAGGGAGCGTCTGTATCTCAAGCTGTGAGGACCAAATGTCAACGATTAACGCTAAAGGTTAGCGTTAGGCGTTCAGTTGTGATGGTGGGCTTAGGGCAGGACTATCCGTGTACATGGGGGGGAGTGCATTAAAAAAATAATAAAAGAACTAGCAATACAATGATTTTGCTCGTTCCTTCACACACACTTCACAGACAAAAGTGTTTAAAAAAAGTGCACAGTAGTAGCCGTAACTTTATTAAGTTAAAAATAAACAAGTTTGTCTTCTTGGGTGCATCTAGTAGTGCATAAAATAAAAAAAACTTGCATAATTTTATTGTTTGATAACATGAATATATGTCATACACGACCCACAGACCTCTCAAAATGCCTTTAACAGAATACAAAAGAACTGTCGATGCTATCAAACCCATCAGACTACTGTAGGAATGTATGTAGGAATGTTTGAGGGACAGCGAAAAGTGTTTCTCTTGACAAACTCATTTATTCTCTTAAGTTTCAGGTGTTTGTCTTCTCGGGTGCTATTAGATTAATTAATGTCAGAGGTGGTGCAACAAACGTGAAACATTTTGAAATCACCTTGAGCTTGACTTCAATTAGTCAGCCAGTTAAAAGAATAGAATAATAAAAAAGCAATAAAACAATATAATAATAATAAAATTAGCAGATGTCACTCTTATGTTCATACATGGCATAAATCATTAATCCATTGCACAAACACTTTGAGATAAACCCTCAGTGTGTGAAATGTTTCCCTTTTAATAAAGAGTCTTGTTTTTTCAATATTAAGCAGATTGCTGTGGACATTTGTTTTATTGCAATAACTTTGATAGCCATATTGCTCAGCTGTAAAGGAAAAGCATAAGAGAAATATTATGCCATAACTTTATATGAGGTCTCGACTTGCATCAATTCCCTTTAACGTGCAGAGACCTGCTATAAAAGAACCTGAGTTATAAGGTCAATGAGTTCACTGGCTTCATTTATTAGTTTCATGAGCAGGTTTTATGGTGTTTTTCTCTTCAAAAGATAACTAATTAAAGAGAAGTTGAGCATTTTACTGTTTGCCAACATGAGTACATCCACACAAGGATAATGTTCCTTCTAAAAACTCAATAGTTTTACTCGAGGCATCTGTGTTCAACAGGTTTTTTTTTTTAATATTTGTAGGACTGCATCTGCAGTGTGATAAATCGTTGAAATCTTATGTTTCAAAGGAGGAAGGGAAACAACACCAGTATATACTTTCTGAATCAGTAACTGCTTGCACAGTTTGCCAAACATGCACTCTCCTGTATGCAAACCTTACCTGCAGGCGCATATATTCTGTTTAGGGTGAAAAGCATTTGTGTGTGTGTGTGTGTGTGTGGATGGCGGTCTCTCGTAGCAGATAACGAACCACTCTCTATGTATGTGTGCGTAAACATTAGCTGTAGCTAACGGCTGTGGGATGGAAACAATGGGCCTGAAGGTCAACCGGCCCAGGTGTATCTGTGATGCTAATGTAAACACTGCAGCATTGCTGGGATTGTTGTCTGTTCATCAGCCTCCAGTGCTCACGCCCTCACCTGAAGCGCTCGCATCAACAGAACAGATGTTGAAGCTTGAGTCAGCCCGTAGAGATGATCCGAGGTGATCTGGGTGTGTTTATGCAACAGTGTTACCCTCAGAGGAAAATGTCACTCGTATATATTTCCGTTACTACATATTCTGCCACACCAATCCTTGTCAAAACAGCGTTTCTACCCGGCGACTTGATTCACTGAAGCGTGACGTGCCGTGGTGTCACTGATAAAGATCCTGATGCTTCACACAGTCGTCTTCTCTGACTGTTTGAACATCGCTTTAGATAAGGATCCGTGGCATCGCCAGCAGCCGGTACAACTGTTCCCTGTCAGTTGACTTACAGGCGTATGTTTGTACAGTCAATATTAAAATCCTGTTAGTCTGTAACATTAAACTTGAATTTTTGAGAGGCTGCTCTGTGACACTGACATGTTTGAACCGCTGGAATGTCCAAATTGCATAAAGCCATTATAAAGTTTTATGAGATCCTTAAACAGTGCTCTTAAATGGAGAATCAGCTGTACTTAAATTAGGTGTTCTAGTGTGCAGGTGTTGTGAGAGAGAGTTGGGGTCGCTGAGGGATGCTGTTTTTTTTATTTTATGGTTTGTAGTGAGAAACTAACGGTGAGAATTTGTCTTGTGTGGAGTTTGATTGACGTCGGTGCAGCAGTAGTTTTATTTGCACGTACGGCAGCACTTCAGATGAAAACAGCAAGACGTGCTTTATACAAAAAGAAGACTGCATCACATTTTTGCTCTTCTCTCGGTGTGTGTGTGTGTGGGTGGGGGAGAAGACCAGGTCATAGACAAGGTAATTACTCAGTACTCCGCAGGGGATGATGGAGGTTCCACACCAGAGCGTTAACTTAGTAAAGCATGGAAAAGAACTCAGAATTTTCTGCTGTCTTTGCACCTGCAAATAAATATATACATATACTTCCTGATATAAGTAAAGTCGGTTTGTGCATCTAATGTATTGTGAAGTGCTGCTTCTGTACAACATGTCATGACGGCATTATGACTTGGTGCTCTTTGACAAGCATGCCTGGAGAGATGCTTTTTAGTATTAAGTGTGTTAAGGTTTATGTTTGACTGTTTTTATTGGGTTCTTGTTAATACTATTTTCATTCACAGTAGGGCCAACCCCTGCCCAGTTGCTGTGCTTTGTTTATTACAGTGACGTCATCTGTTGTTGTGATATTGCAACAGAAGAAATCAGATCGTTGACACTTTTTTTCAAATCTGAACTGCATGCTGAAGAACTGTGTGGAATGATGCACACCTTGAGGCAATGGGACGAGTATCAGCATGCTGGTTAGTGGTTTCCAAATACCAGTTTCCTTGTTTTTTCAATTTCAAAATAAAAACATTTGCATTTTTATGTGGTAATTCATACAAATGTAGGCCTTTTGAATGCCGAGACTTGAATGTTTGCACCAAATAAACCTTGCTGCAATTACTGTTCAGACGCATGGTCTCACATGTTTCAAGTTATGACTTGTGTTTTTCCCCATGTAAATCCCACTTCATTTTTCCTTTTGGAGTTTTTGGTTTTGTTGAATTCCTCTCAGATTAGCAGGATGGCACAATACCTCACATGATTGCTCAAGTCACAGTCGAGACTTGTCAAATATTGCTTGGTTCCGAGCTGTCTTGTGCTTAAAGAGTCGGATCGAGAGCCGTGCTTATTCTTTTTAGCTGGACTGCAGTTGAGCTGCAGCTCCAACAGGTGGCGCTAACCCTGCACAAGGTTTCCCACTTACTATTTTTGCATGTTTGCAATGCTACCGTAAAAGGCTTAGACACTGATGATATACCGTCGTCCTTCCTTGCGCAATGCGATAATCGACAGACCACGGCAAATATCAATATTTTGATTAACAAATGAAGCCACTCTACAGTAAACAGTCCCTGCCAGTTTCAGTCGCCGGGTGCCACTGCTTCATGTAGTTTTTACTTCATGAAAAACATTGTGCGTGCGTGTGTGTGTGTCTGGAAATTTGAGAGGTTGGTAGGTGAAACCTGCAGAGGGGACAGAGGGAGGAAGGGAGGGGGCGTGAAGAGAATGAGACCAGTGTTGAACGCTCAATCCTCGGTCTGAATACTTGCAGGTAGGGGTAGTACTGCGCCCCCTCCACCACCACCTATTTGCAACAGACACCCACACACAGTAAAGGGAAGATGGCATAAACGTGTCAATCCAAAATCAAGTTCAGCAACATTCTTATACTCCACTTGGATATCATTAAGTATTCATTCTTATCGTGCCACATATCTTCCGCACATGGCTCGAGACCAATTGGACATTTATGTAATATAAAAGCAACAAAAACTTGGAATGTTTTTCTTGTTTGGAATTCTGTTTGGTAGATTGGTCTGCACACAATGCACATGCAAAATAAAAATTGTATTATTCTAGAGTAGTAGTCAAGTCTCCACAAACAAAAGACATCACAGAGGAGCAAATTAACCAGACAATATTCCCATTAAAGACGCTATCGTAAGCATGTTTGTTTTGTAAAAAGTCAAACTGATTATTAAAATAATGGGTAATTATTGCCTTAGTAGTCTTCCACTAATTGTTGAAACACTTATCCATCACAATGTCACTACTCATTAGAATATCAGATTTTTGAGGTCATGGTTTGAGTCCGACAGTATGTTCAGAAATCTTAATTTTTTTTAAACAATTGAATGTAAATTGCATGACTTGTGTTTATAATTTTAAAATATTACTATTCTGCAATTGTTTTTAAATGAATTCATAAAACTGATAACACATCAGCCATTCATATGAAAACATGGTTCACGCCCTCTCTCAGTCGCAGGTTTTTTGTTTTTTTCTAGAATTTGAACTTGCCCGTAAATTGCACAATGGATGAAACAGAAGTTATGAAACGGTGGCTTTTCCTCTTTTTGCAAAATGTCATACTAGCATACCTTTGCACACTGTAGGAATGTTTGAATGAGAGTAATCCCATACTTTAAATAGTGAAAGCACAAATAGCAGAACACGTTTAGATGAGGTTGAGTTGTAACCAGTGTCAAATGAGAAACACCTTTGTTCGGGTACAACTCATTCTATGTCACGTCAGATATGTCTGTGCTGAGAAGACCTGGGGCTGGGAAGAGCACGGTGTCATGCTTTGTTTACTCTTGATTTTGACATTCTGCAGGACTGACTGAAGCTGCTGCTATTCAGGACTCTTTTTTTTTACTCAGTAGTTTCAAAGTTGTGAGCACATGAAGTTAAATCCTGGTTTTCGTGGTTTTTAAACATCTTTTATGGGCTTAAACCAACAAGCACTTCACAAATCTGAGTTGAATATTTTTCCATTATACAGCTCAACCAAAATATTACCTTGGTCTGTCTGATTTTTGCAAAGCTTTACTTGCAGTTTGTCCAGTGACAAAGCCTTGGCTGCAGAGTCTGACTCCTCACACCAGCGTGTCACATGCTGATGGAAATTCTTAAAGTCATGTGCTCGTAGCTGTAGTGAATCTGCTGCAAATGTCTTCTGCTTTTATGCTGACATCCACGTTGAATGGTTGTGAAACCACTCTCTCTTCCTGGGAAGCTTTTAGACTTTTAGACAGAACCACTGCTGTGGTTGCAGATGTGCAGTTAATCAGACCTGAGTGTCGTGACTTGTTTTGCAGCTGGTAACTTGTTTTGTTGGGCAGATACATTTTATTTGACACTGTTCTAGAGGCAGTTTCTTTTTCCCTCAGTACCTGTCTTGTCGTCTCTGGAAATGTTCCAACACTGTTGCGGAAGCACATGCATTTGTCTTTAACAAAAAAAAAACAAATGTAAAAGGTTTACGCCCTGCTCAAAATTGGCGTCCAATGTTTCTGTTCAATGAAATGGTTGACAGTAAAAGAGAGATACATGATCCCAGTGTAGAATGCAATCAGGTGTAAAACATACATAGACTAGCCTAAGCCAATTTATCCTTTATCAGTATGCCTTATATTCTCAAATTACTTGGTTAGTGGTTTATCCATAAATAAAAAAATAAAAAAATATTGATCCGTGTTGTATGTGTTGTATTTAGGTAGCAGCGCCACATACAGGCCTGGCATATGAACTGCAGTGTTTAGTTGTTTTGAGGGTTTTTGTGTGGATGAAGACATTTCATGAGAACGTTTATGTAAAACATTTTCAAAATGACAAAAAAAAAGTTGTTTACATGTGGATATGGCCTAATCTCTTCTGTAGTGAAATTGACACATTTTCCACACTTGTGCCGCAGCAGAGGTGATACATTTTCTTCATTGTGCAAAATAAATAAACATGAAATAATAGTTGAAAAGCTAATACTGCCCAATACCAATATTTCAAATACAATAAAAATAAATAATATAAAATAATTCAAATTGAAGAAAATTGAAGATCAATAACCCACTCAACCGGATAAATTGGGCGTCAGAGTGGTAGGTGATGAATGAATTGAAGGTTTGCTGCCTTTGATAAAAATGTTAAATTACAGTTATGTAGTGACATGGTGGCAACTTCTTGATCCATGCACTTCAGTTTCCTCTCTGGTGTGGGTTTACCACGAGTGATTGTATATTTGTGCAGATCAGTTTTGGTCTGTTGGTCATTTAAATATGTAAATGACCATATGTAAATGACATGTAATGATGGATCCTTGTTTAGTCTGAATGCAAGCATTTGCGGTGATCATATTCATATCGCAGACGTCAACCGTATCAGTAGCAAACTGAATAACTAAGAATTTAAATGTCTATAGTGTGTGTGTTGGTTCATTTCATCATATCTGAAATGTCTCTGTCAGCAAGAAAGCCACAATCTATTTTGTCAGGTGTGTTTTGGTATTTGGAGGCGGGGCTAAAATGTGCTGAGTGCTGCTACCACCACTCGATCCCTCCCCTCCCTTCCCCTCACTTACCCACGGGGCCAAAAGTGACAGGTAAAACCAGCCCAGTTAGTTGGATACAGTGCAATTCTGGAGAGGGTATTGACAAAGACTAGATCACCTGTGGAAGAGTTTCAGATTAAACAAACGTCTCGATTTCTTGGCCACTGTGTTCCATTAATTAGTCTACTAAAGCTAAATTATAGGGAATTAGAATAATGCAGCTTTGTCCTCCTGCAGAATGGAGTCTTATAGGCTGAAATTTTAAACTCCCGGTGTGTTAGTGGCTATGTGCAGTTTTGACATCTATGCACAAATATAGAGTTGAAACTACTGCATTTCCCTCCAGTGTTTCACCTGTAACTAGCAGTTTCTCTTTTAAAATACTACACAAGCAGAACATGGAATCCCTATTAGTAATAGTGCTGATTACGACGTTTTGATATTTTGATTGTCTGGGCGTGATGGTGAGATCACAGTGTTTTTCTTTTTTGTGGGGAGAACAACCTCCTTACAACACACTCGGAGGAATTTTAAGCATTATCTCATGAGTCACCGCCTCTTTTTCCTCAACAGTTGTTTTTGTCTGCCATTAACCTCCCTGTCCAACCTTGAGCAAACATCACAGTTAAGAGACTATTGATGTTGCAGAGTGTTGTTGACTTTTATCACTGGCATTGTGGCCATTTATTTGCCAGTGCACTGGACATGTGTGTTTTTGTCTTTTGAAGATTATGTAGCAAGGATGTGGTAAATCTTTCCCTGATATAATGATTATAAAACTATAAATATAGCTGCAAATGGCAAACTACATATCATTATTATTATTATTATTATTATTATTATTATTGTTGTTGCTGTTGTAATAATAATAGCAATGTGCAAATAAAAACATTTGACATGACACAAGTTTAAAGAAATTTGCAGTTCACAACTAAACTTTGAAGTTGTCATATAATAAATATCCCATAACACAGAAAAAGAACAGTTTTGTTTTGTGGGTGTTGGCTGAGTAGAAAGTCGGTAAACAATGGCTCCCTTCATGATAACAGAGTCTCTTCTGATTTCTCGCCCGTTGCCTTTGAATAATATTATCAGCCCACCCTGACAGAAAACTTACAGGCCCACTCCACAGTTGTGTGTTTCAGTGGGAGACGGGTGTGACCAGGAGCGAAAAAGGGAACCTTGCACATGTTGAGTTCAGGGCGGCGGTCACACTAGTAACTGGGGGCATTTTTATTTGAGGCGGTGAGGGTTTAAATTGGCGCCATCCCGCTCTCTCACCCCAGTTGTACTTTCTCCCGGACGCTCTCTTACACACAGTGCTCGTTCTCTCTCCCTCTCTCTCTCTGGCTCTGCCTCTTTGGTGGTTATTCATCCACTGTGTGAGTCAGGGAGGGTGGAGATTTGGACGACTGCTGTACCAGTCACACTTTGTCAGTTTACTTTCTCATTCTCTCCTCTCTTCTCTCTCTCTCTCCCTCTCTCTCTCTCTCTCTCTCCCTCTCTCTCCCCCCGCTCTGCTGTTTTTCTGCTTGCTGCTGCTCGCCTGCCCACTCTTAGAGTTTACAAAGAGCCTTTGCCGTCCTCGGGAAAAGGGAGTCGCCGCTCCGGCTGTGGATCACAGGAAAGTTGTAGTCCTAAGGTAAGTTGTTCAATGTTACATAGGTGAACTAACGTGTGTGTTTGTGTCGAGTCTGCCCACATGTTGGAGCAGCTCTGGGTGTGTTTTGTTTGTTTATTTCTAATTTCCTCCTTTACTTTGGCTTCCTCAAAGTAGGTTGCTATTGATTTGGTGTTTAATTATCTCATACTGGTCTCTCTTTAATCATCTGTTGAGTAATGGATTCTCTGCTGCTGCTCTCTGATTTCCTGTCTGCATCTCTGCATCGAGTCAGTTCATCATTAACTCCCACCTCGTGAGCGTGAGCTCCCTTTTTCCATCCCAATGAATCATGGACATGGGAAATGTTTCCCCTCCCTTTCCATTGTACTGTCTCCTTGGTAGATGTAAACCAACCACCTTGCACCTTGTTGTCAAGGTTACCCAACACTGCTTGGGTAGCTGAGGTGGGACAAA
Organism: Solea senegalensis; assembly: GCF_019176455.1. NCBI lineage: Eukaryota > Metazoa > Chordata > Actinopteri > Pleuronectiformes > Soleidae > Solea > Solea senegalensis. Next base: position 10,609,349 of record NC_058034.1, on the reverse strand, counting down.
CACTACTTGGACAGGAAGTAACTATTTTTTTTTGGGGGGGGAGGGGGACTGCTATAATGTTGGGCTGTAAATGATGAAGACTGGTGTTTGAAGTGTTGTGTGTCTGCAGCTATTACTGGCATCACTCTGTCATGGGAATAATACAGGAGGCACGTTTTAATATTAACCCAGTTATGAGGAAGTCCCCTGTCCTCTTGTAGACTCACTACCAGTATTTTAAAATAGCAGAACATCAAAACACTGGCTGGATAAGATCTATTTACTCTGCCTCTCCAAAATCTGTGGGAATTAGAATTGGTGAAAATTTGGATCAGTGAGCTGTCATCATTATGTTTGACTTCATCAGTGACTGCATAACTGCAAGAGACTAAAGAAATGTGAGGCTAGTGAGGGGCAGTAAATGCTGGTAGTTGTGAAATAGTCATGCTTTCACTGAGTTGGAGTGGAAGGGGCTGCATTTTGGGTTTTCTTGGAAACTTTTTTTAACTTCAGCTGGGTCTTAAAATATTTTTTTTATTCTTTCTCACAAGTGGTACAATCATGAGACTGTATCCCCCTGACTTCAGAAGAAAATCCACTCTAAAATGAGTCACATGGTCCTACAGAAATGAGGAAATTTTAAATAGCTTTTACACCAAACGCCAATCCTCCATAGATTATTGAATGTACACCTTCTCCAAAATAATTTGAACCCATAAAATGAGTTTTTTAATGAACACAAACTGACAAACTATACAATTTATTTCCAACAAAAATGTAATTAAGGACTATATCAGTCAAGGTTTCCGCTGATAACCTTGTCGTTAAAATCAAGCCATGTGATCAAGGTCACCGTGTTACAGTAATCTAGAACCACGACTAACCCGACTAGAGTATGAGTATGATCTATGTAACTGTTCAGCATTTTTCCTCAGAATAAGACAGACTGCACTACAGACATGATGGGACTCTTGTTGAAATGTGAGGCGCCTGACCTAAGGCCTCATCACCGGTTCAAAAACAGCCACAGCTTTATGTGTAAGAGTTTTCTGAAATGTCATGTGTCTAATCTGTTACCATTGCACTTACAACACTTCACAACTGCAAGGAGACATTGCTCCAATTCCACCGTGTCAGTGGGAGGAAGTTGGTCTGTAGTGTCAAGTGCAGCTCAGAATGCTGGACTCAGTCACCTGGAGGCTCAACAAGAAGATTGACCAGAAAGACAAAGTGGTGTTGACGTAGCTCAGGGATTTGAAACTGTGGACAAATCTTATAAAAACAAACTACAGGGGTTTATCTACAAAAGGACGTGGAAGGTCCTGTTTGCGACACAACAGACTGCAAATGAATTCAAAGTGCTTTGTCATTCATCAAAACTGGAAAAGAAATTAATAATTGTGCTTTTGCATCCAAAGTCTTTGTTTTTACCTTTTCCCCTTTCTTGTCATTTTTCTAAGCAGCACCTGCATGAGCTGTGTTCCCTGGCCTCCGTTTCGTAATGTCAAATGATTTGCTTATACGTGTATTGGCTTAAGGAGTGCTGTTTGTTTTTTTTTAGTCCTTGGGCAGTGAAATTTCAGAGCATTGAAGATTGTGCCTCAAACAAAGGCTCCCTCTGCGTCCAGTATGCTGAAAGGAGACCACACCCTGCTTGTCCTCTACATTGTGTCTACAGTTCACACTTGATATGATAATCCTTTGTCAACAGAAACTTTTGCAGGCCTGAAAACCATAGCAACATTCCCATGTTCCCATGAATCTGATGGCACTTTTAAATTAGCAAGAGGCTTCTCATTACATTTGATGACATGATTGCATTTGCGTTGACAGACTTCCAGAAAATGTGTTTTGCTGCAGCCTAAATATCTGTGTGAGGGTTCAGAAGTTCAGTGATTACTGACGTTCCCTTATGTGCACTGCGTTGGCTAATTGAGTGCACAAGTCGAGCCAGAAATTGAGTGCCACCTCACTGTGAGATGAGGGACGTCCTCACAGTTCCCTGTAGCACCACCTTTCTGATATCAGGCCATGTCGGAGTGGCTGAAGCCGGAGCAAAGCATCCTGGGATGTTTATGTGGGAGTGTTCTGTTTGAGGCTTGAACTCACTGTATACAAAGTAATCGTTCCAGTCTCACAGAATCAGGAAATGGCATAAAACCTGTCAAACTGTGATTTATTGGTCATGGTTGAACACAAAATGATGCATACAATGTATTTATTTATTTAAGCAATTCTGAATTTCAATGCCCATGTCTCTAGTAGTATCAAAAAGCCGCAAAATGAGGCATTTCCATTGGAAACAAAATACACTGGGTGAGGAAACAGTCTGGTACATTTTTTTTTTTTTAGTTGCCAAACAAATCTTAAAAGTCTACTACTGGATGAGGAAGTGCATTATGCCCTTTTGAAATGCAATAAAAATGTTGTTTCCTGTAAATGAATTGCGTTAAATTTTTTTATATCTTTTTTAGCTAATCGGGGGCGCGGAACAAGATGGCAACCATGCTTCAAGAGATCAAGGAGATTGGCTCACATGCCAAGGACATCTACGACTACCTTTTGGCAGGCATTGGTAGGTGATCGAACCAACGGAACACAAACATACTTGTTCATTTTGAAATGAAATGGTTATTTCTATCTCTTTTTTTCTCTAGATCCACGTCTGGCAGATTATCCATTGATGCAGAGTCCCATTCACATGACTGCGATATTGCTGTCTTACCTGTTCTTTGTACTGTACCTGGGCCCTCGTTTGATGGCCAATCGCAAGCCTTTCCAGCTGAAGGAAGCCATGATAGTCTACAACTTTATGCTCGTGGGGCTTTCGATATTCATCGTCTATGAAGTAAGATGCTGCAGTTTAAAGTCTTTTGTAAGGATGTGTTTTAAAAGGTGCTTTTTGTGAGATAAAGGTCAATAACTTAATTTTCTTGTCATTTAGTTCTTGATGTCTGGTTGGGCCACAACATATACCTGGCGATGTGACATAATCGATACCTCAAATAGTCCTCAGGCTCTACGAGTAAGTTGCACATTGACTCGAGTGAAAATTATTGATTTGTATGCACTGAAATCAATACTCACTATGTGTTGCACTTGTTTGCTAATGACTATTGTTAATTTACTTCATTGTGCTGCGTGCCATAGATGGTCAGAGTGGCCTGGCTGTTCTGGTTCTCAAAGATTATTGAACTCATGGACACAGTAAGTTCATTTCATCAAATGTGACACATTTGTTTGCAACCTTTTGGCTTTAACTAATTGGTATCCTCTTTTTGTTCAGATCTTCTTTGTGTTGAGGAAGAAGCATGGTCAGATTACCTTCCTGCACATCTTCCACCACTCTTTCATGCCCTGGACCTGGTGGTGGGGAGTCGGCTATGCTCCTGGTGAGTACATATTAACTAAAACTGGTCTTGTCAAAGAGTTAGAAACTGATTAATGAAGGAACAAATGCAGCCTGGGGTGCAGTAAAGTCAGTCTTTTACATGCAGACTTTGACAATGTGTCACAATGTTTGTTTTTGTGTTCATGTTAAGCTTATTGACCTCCGCAAGAAACTTTGTGACGTACTCAACGCCGGTTTTAGTTGCTAGAAAATGATTAACCTGTGCAACAAAATGATTGACCGGCACAAAACATCCACAGCTTTCACATTCTTTTTTTTGCTCCACTGTGAGCTCATTGTGAGGGGTTATTTCACTTTGCTGGAGTCTAATGTGTTTGTGCGATTCATTATTTCAGGTGGAATGGGATCTTTCCATGCCATGGTGAATTGTTGTGTCCACATTATCATGTATTTCTACTACGGCCTTTCTGCTGCTGGACCACGCTTCCAGAAGTTTTTGTGGTGGAAGAAATACATGACTGCCATTCAGCTTGTATGTAAACCCTCACGCAGTTGTTTGCCCTCCTGAGACACCGAGATAAGTGTTTAACTTGCTACTGATGTCTTCCCAACAGATCCAGTTTGTGCTAGTATCTCTCCATGCAACCCAGTACTACTTCTTGGACAGCTGTGCCTACCAGTTCCCCATTATTCTCCATCTCATCTGGATATACGGCACCTTCTTCTTTGTGCTCTTCTCCAACTTCTGGATCCAGGCTTACGTGAAGGGCAAGCGGTTGCCCAAACATGACGTTAAGGAGTGTCAGAATGGCACAGCTGTGTACAAGAATGGCAAATGCCACGACAATGGTAAACACCATGAGAACAGTAAAGGCATCAAGTACGGAGTCACCAATGGAACCAACAATGTTTGTGCTCACCATGAAAATGGCAGCTCTCACACGGGCAAGATGAAGAAGGCGTAGGATCTCCGGATGAAAAAGCCCAAAATGTATGATCCAAGAACCTGTTAAAACTACTACAGATTCCAAAGATAATTTTGGCTTTCTTTTCCTGTTTTTAGTTTTATATGCAAAAAAAACAGGGTCAATGATTTCCACAGTTGGGGCCTTGCATTCACATCATTGGATCACAATGTATGAAGAGAAGATGTTTCAAATGTTATCTTCACTGATGTTGCAAACAGCCTCCTAGTTCAGTGTCACACTGGTGGCCTTTCACCTCACTTGCCTTCACTACTTTCTTACCCCACCCACACCTTACCCCCACTCAACTCCAGTGGACAGATGACTGTACAGTTTCTATCGAACTTGGAAAAACAACGTTTTGTAAATAGTTTTACATCAAAAAAATTATAACTAATTGTATTGGTATTGCTTTAGAATTTCCAAATTTTGTTACTTTGTATTTAAAACAAAAAAACAAATGCCAATAAATTTCATTTTAAATCATCTCATTGTACACTTTGTTTTAATTCGCTCTGCTTGTGTAACGCTTGTCACTTGTTGATTGTTGGGAGTGACATTGTGCTTTGTTGTGTTTGTATTTGCATTGCATGCTTGTGCCTCTTGTCTTTGCTATCTCAAGTATGTGGAGCAGAGTAGGAGGAAGTACAAGAGACCCATTCATACAGGAAGAGAGAGAAAGCATCCCGTGCATTGGGGAAAAAATGTGATGTATAAAACAGATCATATTTCATTATTGGTTTTGTGAAGAGGTTTCTTTTTCCTTTACTATATTTTAAGTCAGGGGTCTCAAAGTCCATTGACCTGATCAGTAGGGAGCGGTCAAATGAAGAAAAGTCCATCTGTTTAGCTTAGATTATATCACAATATTCCATCATATCGCAGCATTTGTGACAATTGTTTACATAATTTAAAAGTAAAGATGCAAAATTAATCTGTAAATATCAAAAACAAACATTTAGACGGTGGGCCACATGACATTGAGAGGCCACTGGTTTAAGTAATAAGCAAACTATGTAAAATGAAAACACTTGAAATTTAAGTCTGTGCCAGCAGCAAAAAAGTCATAGTTTAGTATGTCGTCCAAAATGTGACAAAAATGTCATAGTTTAGTATGTCGTTCAAAATAGAACAAACAAGTTATAGTTTAGTATGTCGTTCAAAATAGCACAAAAAAGTCATAGTTTAGTAAGTCGTTCAAAATAGCACAAACAAGTCATAGTTTAGTATGTCGTTCAAAGTAGCACAAACAAGTCATAGTTTAGTAAGTCGTTCAAAATAGCACAAAAAAGTCATAGTTTAGTAAGTCGTTCAAAATAGCACAAAAAAGTCATAGTTTAGTAAGTCGTTCAAAGTAGCACAAACAAGTCATAGTTTAGTATGTCGTTCAAAATAGCACAAAGAAGTAATAGTTCCTAAACTTTTTCTGTTGGGCCCCCCTTTCAGCAATTTTCAAATAAAAATATGAAATGTGCAATTATAACTATAATAGCGTCATTTTTTAAACGATAAATACATTTGGATAACAAAGAATACTTTACATATATCAATCATTTGCTGTGCAATTCATTTTTTTGTTTTAACAATACAAATGCTGTCCCCTGCCAATGTTTTGAGACACGAAAAGAGAGGTCTTTGGTGGCATTTTCTGGTCTTGGGTTTTGGTCGTCGTGAATCAATGTTCTCTTCGGCTGACGTTGGCTTGTTGTTAGTTGCACAGTTTTCTTTTTGCCCCTCAGAAACTTCTCATTATCCAAACCTTGTCACCAGTGTACGTTTTGTTGTGGTACGTCACTTAAATGAGTCCAGCTTACAGCGAGACCAAAAGTTCCACCTGCTAAACTTTAGTTAGGACTTAAGAAAAAAAACCCGACCCCCCAGATTGAAAAAGGTTTAGTATGTCGTCCAAAATGTGACAAAAAAGTCACACATTAGTATGTCGTCCAATATGTGACAAAAAAATCATAGTTTAGTATGTCGTTCAAAATGTGACAAAAAAGATATAGTTTAGTATGTCGTCCAAAATCAGTCAAAAAAGTCATAGTCATAAAAATATAGTATGTCGTCCAAAATGTGACAAAAATGTCATAGTTTAGTATGTCTA